>NC_090995.1:325530-628560 GCF_041146395.1 Eulemur rufifrons | reverse complement strand
AAACACAAGTGGGGTTGAACACACAGAAATACATTTACTTTGCATGAGCGTAAATGATTCATTTTGAGTCAATTTTGTACAGGTTTGTGCTAGGAGTCCAGCCTGATTCGTTCTGCATGGTTGATATCCAGTTTTTCTAGCACTATTTGTTGACAACTCTTCCCCCCTCCCACTGAAATGCATCTACACCCTTGTTCACAATCAATTGTTAGCTCAGGCTCCCTAGCAGACCCGCTGTGACCCTTGCTCTGGTGGCCGTATGTTGCTGCTGCCTCTTCGCGCCTCAGTGGGACTCACATAGCTAGTGTCCAGACGGAATATAGTGAAAAATACAAAAGGACAAAATTATAAAACCTGCCAAATACCTCTCCAAATTGGAAAAGAGCCAATTGCTTGCTGTAGTAGAAAATTCTGAATATGTGCTGGAAGGTAAGAAAAGTGATGCGATATAGGAAATACTGCCCTCAAGCAACGCACCTGACCAGCACTTGCCAGGCATCCAACATTTAGCTGAATGCAAGGAGCACACTACGGCGGGAATCCACAGAGCTGAAGTGCTGGGGAACTTCAAGCCTGGCACCAAAACAATTACAGGCTGTGAAAGGAAAGAGAACGTGAAGCCCAGTCTCAGCCCACTTCTGAGTACGCACATCCTGGGCAAGGAGAAGATTGCCAACACGATGCCCTTGAGCAGCTCTATTTCCTGCAGAGTCAGGGATGAGGGGAGGAAGAGGCCGAATACCACCCAACACTGCAGCCCAGAATCAGTTGCTGCTTCTTTTGGAGAACTGTGCAATGACGAGAAAGAGTTCCTTGCTTCCCAGTATGTGAGGGGACTGCTCCACCTGTTATTCAGCTGTCAGAATAACTTCCAATAAAAACTACAGGAGCAAAATCTCCCAGGAAGGTGCTTTTAAAAAGATGCATGAGGAAGAACCCCATCAACCGATTTCCATCTTACAACTGATACAAATGAATGAGGTGCAGGTGGCCAAAATACAGCAGGTAGAGCCAGAGTGTGAGATGGCAGAGGAGGAACACAGGATAAAAAATAGAAGTTCTCAATAAAAAGATATATTGGAAAAAGAAACGATGAACTTTTACAGGGGAATGATAGCCTGTTCCCTCATTTAACCAGCCCTTTCCCAATTCACTCTAAGACTTTGGAGGTGCCTCTTTTGTAAGTAACCTGTTGGCAAAGAAACTCTGGAACATGAACTAGCAGTCAGTAACCTGGAACAGAGCAACAGCTAGGCAAATTAGAGTGGTGTAGTCTCTTATTTAAGAATACATTCACGTAAACACCTGCACCCTATGTACCCTTTAAATGGTAAAGAAGCTCTTAGAATCTTCTGAAAATTATCACCAAGTATTATTATTCTGAAAGTAATGTTTCTTAATTAGAATTCATACAGGAACCATGTGTGAGTATTTTTGTATTTTTTATAATCAAATGAAAGTGTGACTATAAAAAAAAAATCAATTGACAATAATTATATGGGTTTATTTGTGGACTCTCAGTTGTATTCCATATATTTATTTTTCTACACATTTGCCATTACCACAGTTTTGATTCTGCAGTTTTGTAATATATTTTAGAACGAAAGTGTGAGTTCTCCTACTTCTATTTTTCAGTATTTTTTTTTTTTTGCTATTAGGTGGACAATTCCATATGTATTTGAGAATATACTCTCCCACTTCTGAAAACACAGGCACTTTTTAAAATAGGGAATACATTGACTGTGTAGATCACTTTGTGGAGTATTGCCATCTTAAAAATTGAATTTTTTAATCCATGAACACTGGGTGCATTTTCATTTGGTAGGCTGTTCTTTAACTTTTAAAAATATTTTGTACTTTTCAACATTCAATTATTTCACCTCCTTGATTAAAATTATTCCATAGTTAAAGAGCATTTTCTCTTCTATGGAATTGTTTTCTTAATATTTGCTTCAGGTTGATTATTGCTGGTGTATAGAAACATCATGGATCTTTGTGTGTTAATTTTGTGTCCTCCAATTCTACTGAATTGTTCATTAGCTCTGATAAATTTTTATGGATTATTTGAGTTTTTCTAAAGGCAGTATCATGCCATATGTAAATAGCACGAATTTTACTTTTTCTTTCTCAATTTGAATGGGTTTTGTTATTTTTCCTGCCTAATTTCCCTGATTATGTCTTCTAGTGCCATGTTGAATAAAGTGGAGAAAAGTGAGCATCGTTCTCTTTTCCCAATCTTAGGTGATGTGGAGAAATTTTAGCCTTTACCCATTGACTTGTTAATTTTTTTTAAATAAATGCTCTTTTTCCTATTTCTAGTTTGTTGACTGCTTTGATCAAAAATGTTTTTTTTGTATACCATGGAGTACTACTCAGCGATAAGAAACAATGGTAATCTAGCACCTCTTGTATTTTCCTGGATAGAGTTGGAACCCATTCTACTAAGTGAAGTATCCTAAAAATGGAAAAATAAACACCACATGTACTCACCATCAAATTGGTTTCACTGATCATCACCTAAGAGCACATTCAGGAATAACATTGATCGGGTGTTGAGAGGATGTGGGGCGGGAGGGGATGGGTGTATACATGCCTGATGAGTGTGATGCACACTGTCTAGGAGATGGACACATTTGAAGCTCTGACTCGGGGTGGGGGTGGGGAGGCAAGGGCAATATATGTAACCTAAACTTTTCTACCCCCCACAATATACTGAAATAATAATAATAATAAATGTGTATATATACACACACATACACATACACACACCTCTTCAAATAACAGAAGGGATTCAAAGTAGATTTGCCAGGGGTCAATAAAAAAAAAAAGTTTTTTTTTTTTTAATTTTTAGAGAGAAGTTTTCACTATGTTGCCCCAGCTAAAGTGCAGTGGCTTCACAGGCACAACGTAGAGAGCACTGCAGCCTTCAACTCCTCTAGACCCAAGTAATCCTCCTGCCTCAGCCACCTGAGTATCAGGGACTACAGATATGTGCAACCATACTGGCTAAGAGATTTTGCTGTTATTTAAATGCTTTTTCTGCATTTGCTGATTTGCTGTGTGTGTTTTCCTCCTCAATTCTATTACTGTTATTGAATTAATTGATTTTCTTATATTGAATTAATCTTGCATTCCTGAAATAATTCCACTTGCTTTTTGTGTATTATCCTTTAAATATACTGTTTGATCCAATTAGCTAGTATTTTGTTCAGGCTCTTTTGCATCTATGACCCTAAGGAATATTGACCTCTAATTTTCTTTTGGTGTCTTTATCTGCATTTCAGATCAGGGCAATTCTGGCTCCACAGAATATATTTGGAAGTGACCTTACCTCTTCTATTTTTTGTAAGAGTCTGAGGAGGATTTTTAAAAATTCTGAAATATTTGATAGACTTAACCAGGAAAGCCATCTGGTACTGTTTTTCTTTGTTGGGAGTTGCTTCCATATGTTTGATTGATTTTTTTTCTGATTCAGCCTCTTTATATTTTATAAGATTATTACTATTTTCTGTTTCCTCATCAGTCATTTTCAGTAATGTATGTGTTTGTATAAGTTTGTTCATTTTGTTCAGGTTTTCTCTTTGTGCAATGGCTGATAACATTCTTCTATAATCCATTTTATTTCTGTAAGGTATTTGTTAGTGTCCCCACTTTCATTTATGATTGTAAATATTTATATCCTCTCTTCTATTTTCTTGATCAGTGTACCTACATATTTATCAATTTTGTTAATCCTACTGGAGAACTAACTTTTAGTTTTGTTCATTTTCTCTAATGTTTTTCTCCTCTCAATTTTATTTGTCTTCACTGTAATATTTCTTAGTCCTTTGTTCTATTGGCTTGGGTTTCATTTGCCTTTATTTTTCTAAGTCCTTCTATTGTAATATAGGGTTATTCAAGACATATCTGCTTGTTTCATATAGGCATTCACTGCTTTAACATATCCCTCTAAGCACTGCATTCACTGAATCTATGTTCTGTTATATTGTGTTTTCATTTTTATTTCCCTCTCAGTATTTTCCAATTTCTTTTGTATTATCTTCTTTGTTTCATTGATTGCTTATGACTGTGCTGTTTAATTTCCTGTTTATGAAGTTTGCATTTTTCCTTTTGTTTTTGATGTCTGGCTTCATTCTATTGTGATCAGAGAAGATATTTGTTATAACTTTGGTCTTTTTACATTTATTGTCACTTATTTTCTGCTCTAATATGTGGTCTAACCAGGAGAATTTTTCATCAGGGCTTGATAGAAATGTGCATTATGCTCTGTGGAGGAATTTCTTTATGTCTGCTCTATTTGGCTGGTTTATAGCACTTTTCAAATCTTCCTTTCCTTACTGATCTTCTGTCTAGATCATCTATCCAGTAAAGAAAATGGGGTATTAAAGTTTCCAACCTGTATTGTGGACTGATTTCTCCTCTCCATTTTGTCAATACTTGTCTCATATATTTTGGCGTTCTGTTGCTTGGTGCATAAATGTTTGTAATTGTATCTTTTTGATGAATCAATTGTTTTTTCAATAAATAATGGCCTGTATCTTTTATAAAAGGTTTTGGCTTAGAGTTTATTTTGTCTGATAATATCATAGACACCTAATGTTGCATGGAATATGGTTTTCTATCCTTTCACTTTCAACATATATACATATATATATCTTTGAATATAAAATATAGCTTTTGTAGATAACACATACTTGGATCATTTTGTTGCTTGTTGTTTAAAATGTATTCCTCCAGTTTCTTCCTTTCATTGTAGAGTTTCATACGTTTACACTTAATTAATTACTGATAAGGAGGAACTTATCTATGCTGTTTTACTATTTGTTTCCTGTGTACCCCTTACCTTTTTTTCTTTATTCCCTCCATCAATTCCTTCTTCGCATTCAATAAAGTTTTGTAGGGTACTATTTTGATTTCCTTCTCATTGGCTTTTATTTTTGTTCTGTTGAAATTTCTTAGTGGTTTATATGTGCTTGAATTTAACACTATAAATTTATTAAATCAAGATTGAGGCCACTAGCCGCTGCTAATTGGCTCGCTCCCTGGCAAACCGGAGGCCTCTGCTCTGGCTCCTAGCTCCCAGTGAGTGGCGGTGGACTCCCACTCAGGCCGATGGCAGTGGCTTCAGCAGCGCCCCATCACGGGCGGCGGGGCCAGGGGTGGTGGTCCCGGCCAGGCTGCGGGCAAGTGGCACAGTTGGAGGGCTGCCAGTTCGAGTACCTAATTACCAAGCACTCGGCGACCATCAAGTGCATCTTGTGGCAGGGCTCAGTGGATGGAGCATGGGCCACTTGAGCTTCATCTCCCAGTGCCACCTCGAGATCTTGACGACCCCAAGCAGCAGCGCTGGCCATGACTGGACAGCCCGGGTCCCACCGCCTGCACAGCCCAGGCCTAAAGTGGTGATTTCCAGTTGCATTGCCTTGGCCAGAACAGCGTGTTTGTGGACAGGTGTTCCAGAGGCACCGGGTGCCGCTGCTGCAGCTACCAAGCTTCATGCACCAGGTTTCCAAGCACAGACTTCAAACTAACTTTCACTGCCCTATCCGGCCAGAAGAGGAAGAAGCAAGAGGCGCCTGAGTCCCCATCGAAGGCTGTGCAGCCGCACCTCTCGCCTCTGACCATCAACATTCCAAACACCATGGCCCACCTCATCATCCCCCTGCCCTCCCCAGCGGGAACTATCAGTGCTGCCAACTCCTGCCCATCCAGCCCCCAGGAAGTGGAGTCTTCAGGTTTCAAAATGGGCCCACTGATGCCATCTGACCTCAAGTTAGTGGCTGAAAACTCGCACCCAGAAAATGAAAAGGAAGCCTCTGGTGGAGGAAGCCCAAAGATGATTCAAAGCCACCTTATCCCTATGCAAAATAGTACAAGCAATTACAATGGCTCCTGGTAAACAACTCATCCTAAATGGAATTTATATGCACATCACTAAAAATTATCCATACTACAAGACTGACAAGGAGTGGCAGAATTCAGTTCCCGATGATCTCTCTCTGAATTGTTATTTTATCCAAGTACCACATTCCCAGGAAGAACCAGGCAAAGGCTCATTCTGGAAGGTAGAGATCCTGCCTCTGAAAGGAAATTAACAGAGCAGACTTTTAGGAAAAGGCAGCCTAGGAGTGTACCTTGCTTTAGAACCTCTCTGTGACCACTCTCTTCTAGGAGCCTCTCCCAGTCACGCTGGAGTAGTGTCTGCTCACTGCAGTGGCCCCAGAGCCCTGAGAGCCTGTGGAGGGAAGCCTTGCCGGCCCATTGGGAGCCTGAGCCTGGCAACTCACACCCCAGACTTGCCATCATCCAAGAAGCCTGGTTTGCCCAAAGCTCACCAGAGTCACCTCTGTCCAGCCAGCTGGTCTTAATCACCATTCAGTGGCAGCTACTACAGGTGGCTAAGCCTGCTGCCTACTCTGCTGCCACCCTAGTGACCACTGCAAGGTGGTGACCTAGTGACCTCCCAGCCACCAATTGTGCAGACAGTTCACGTCCTCCACCAGAGACCAGCAGTGTCAGTCACCAGCATGGCTGGACTGGCCCCAGAGAACACCTATACTGTCTCAGGACAAGCCGTAGTCACTCAGGCAGCTGTGTTGGCCTCTGCTAGGGCCCAGCTGCAAGAGAGTAGAAATCACAGGGAAGTAAAAGTAGAACCTGTTGCTGCAATTGCTAATGTGCTGCATGCTAATTAGCCATGGCACATTAGGTGCTGCCAACTAGATCATTCAGATGTCACAGACCACCTCTGTCCAGATGGTCACTGTAGTAGTGTTATAGCAAGTGTTACAGTGTGTGGTTCCAAGGACAAACCAAGTGGCACACAGGGAGTCAGAGAAGCAAGGTTTATTTGCTGGCGGGCTCAGAGCGGAGTTACCACCAAGTTCTGAGCCCGTCTACTGAGTTTTTTCCACTTTTATTAGGTTTGGGTGGTCGGAGGGGTGGGGTCTCAGGAGGCTGATGCAATAGGTAAGCGTGGTTACAGAAGCCAGGTGATAGGTTAGTGTTAGATTGATGAGGATCTTCGTTATCAGTACAACAGACACCTCCAGGTCAACACCAGCTACCAGTAAAAACTGTAACGCAAAACGGGACTCTTGTGGTACCAATCCCCACTGCGGTCCACTGCCAGGGGAACAATGCCACGAGGAGTCCTTTACACGTGCTGGAGACCCCGCATCAGCATCTGCCAGGACAGCAACCAGCCTGGGCAGCCAGGGCTGAAGCGAATCAAAACAGAAGACGGCCAGAGCGTCATCATCACCCTGAGTGTGGACACGTCACGGGCAGCTGTGAGGAAAAGGGTGTCTAATACTAGCGACTGGGAAAGTTTTTCTTACTTTAAAATATCAATGTTGTGGTGCCAAAAGGGGACATTGCCTCTCACCGATACTAGGAGTGCGCTCTCTCTCAGTGGGTAAAGGGCCCTGCGTTTGGCCTTCACCTGTCAGTACTGAAAATACAAAACCCAGGTGGCCTGAAAACGCCTTAATTTACAGACAGAAGTCACACTTGAACAAAAACCACACACAACAAAACCTGGTACATGAGACAGCGTCTCTCCTGCTGAGCACTCCCTGGGCTGCTGCCTTTGAGCGAAGCTTTTAACTACCAGTGAAAACCTTGGCCCTTCCTGGAGGACCAGGCATCTCCGTGTGAGGATGGTCCAGCGTGGTCAGCGGTCAGGGGCAGGTGCCAGCGGACCTCCAGGGACTCGGCCGCCTGCAGAGACCAGGCAGGACCACCCTCCCATCCGCCCCCCACCACGGCCCTCGCAGTACTCATCGCTGGTACTGGCAGGCAAGACGGTATTTTGTTGTTCACATGTGTAATTAGAATATTTCGAAGTGCACTTTCTTTACACAATAATGAGGTCTGTGACATTCCACATCACTCCATTTCTACTCTGGAAATTTTGTAAATCATACAGGACCTTTCCTGTGGATTTCATTTGGGGAAAAGAAACAAAGTAGTTTTGTGTTTTTGTTGTTTTCAGCCTATGGAAAGATTTCTTTATCTTGTTCAGGTGGAGCTGCTTTATGACACTTGCAGATTTTCCACGTTAGAGCAGTTGCTTGGTGAACTTAATCCACCTCCATTTCAGTGCGTAGGACAGAAGACTAATGCTGAGGCTGCATGTGACCGTGAGAATTCAGGGACAAGCTGGTGATGGGAAAGAACTGCCCGGTCTCATCCGAGCTGCACTTAACTGTTCTCTTTCTTGCTGATTTTGGTGTTTGTTTCTTTGTGTTAACTTTGTCCCTGGCAAAATTTTCCATTCTAAGTAAAACCAGTCTCCTAAGTATTGTGCATTTAAAACAACAGAGCCATTACCACTACATTTGGGGGAAAAGACTCAGTCTCTTATCACAAGCATTTTCAAACAAAGATCACAGATTTCTCCATAGTGTGTTATTGCAGGTTTAGTCGCCAGCTCAAGGCATCATCTGACCAGCTGTCTTCTCTGTTATATTGCACCTGTCCCCACTCCAGGCGGGAGTAGCCACGCCAATGGGGCGGGAGCTGAATGTTAATTCTAGGGTCTAAGCAAGCACCCTGTGATTAAGCTCTGGAAACATTTAGGTTGTTTTCTGATTTGCAATAAAAAACTTACCTGACCTTTCAGAACTGTATTCAAAACTAAGACTGACTTATCTCCTACCAAAATTGAAAAGGAGAGGAAAGGAAACAAGTGAGAGAATGAGAAGTTCCAACCTCCCCCCACCCCCAGCCTCAGCCCAGACTCCTTAGGAAAAAACCATTCTCCTTTCCAGACCTTTCTAGAGTGTTCTAGGGGTTAGGACAGAGCAGCAGTGCAAATAGAAAGAGGATGTTAGCGTTATTTTGAATTTTTAGTGTCATTATCATAATGTTATTTATTTAATTAAATGTAGTTATTTTGGTACTTAACTTTTTTAAAGAGAGGAAAAAAGTACCTGTATCTTCCTGGTGGAATGAAATGGCTCAGAATGGTAAATTTAGGCAATTTTAGAAATGTTTATTATTTACATAAGGACAAAATGTGATTTTAAAAAATCTAGATTGATTAGATACCAACTTAGCATTGGTAGCATGTAAAAGCTCTGCTTCCTACAGATCCACCTTAGGTTATTGTTGCACAAGTGATATTGTCATTCACGGTGTGCCTATTAACATGAATTTATAAATATTCATGTTTGTCTTTTAAATAATATAGGAAATGAAAAAAAAAAAGGCTGTTTATAAGCCAAAAATACAATAGTATAGGCTATTATATTTACCTTTGTAGTTTTTCTCTGTTCATCATATTACTTTGAGTTTCTGTCTAGTGTCCTTTCATTTCTGGCCAGAGGACTCCCTTCAGCATTCCTTGTAGGGCAGGTCTACTAGCAAAGAACCTCCTAAGTTTTATCCATCTTTGAATATCTCAATAGCTTTTTCCGTTTATGAAAAAGGATAGCTTTGTTGGATATAAAATTCTATATTGATATATTTTTTCTTTCAGCACTTTACAAATGATATTCACTCCCTTCAGACCTTGTTTCTGATGAGAAATATGCTGCTAATCTTATTGAGAATAATTTGTATAGGATGATTCTCTTCTGTCTAGCTGCTTTCAAAATTCTGACTTTCAACAATTTGATGATCATGTGCGTTGGTATGAATATGTGTTTATTCTCTTGGAGTTTCTTGAACTACTTGATGTACATATTTTCTTATTTAAATATGACATTGTCTGTAATATATTAACAGCTTTAAAAGAATTAGCTTAAGTTCAAAGAAATTTGGCATTTCTAGTATTTTTGTTACTGGTTTTCTAGGTAAATTATATTAAGGTAAAGAAAGTACACTCTAATCAACTTAAATCATTTGGAATTTTTTAAGGCTTACTCTCCCATTCATCATATGCTCAATTTTGGTAAAATTTCCATGTACATTCAAAAAGATTAGATTGTTCAAGGGTGCAATAAAAAATATATATAATACATATTTATATTTTATATTGATTAAATAAATGTATTTAATATATTAAAATATACATGTATTTATGATAATATATTAAATATATTTTAATGTATACTTAACAAATATTTATTATACTTGTAGAAGCAGTAATAAAAAATCTTCCATCAAAGAAAAGCCCAGAACCTGATGGCTTCACTGCTGAAATCTACAAAACATTTTTAAAAATTAATACAATCCTATTGTAACTATTTCAAAAAATGAAGGTAGAGGAATACTTTCAAACTCATCCTATGAGGCCAGTATTACCTGATACCAAAATTAGACAAAGACACAACAACAACAACAACAGGCCAGTGTCTCTAATAAACATAGGTGCATTATTCTCAACAAAATATTAGCAAACTGAATTCAACACACGAAAAAGGTCATTCATCATGATCATGTTGAAAACAGCCCAGAGATGTATTTTTTTTTTTCACTGAAGCTAACTCTCCTACCAATGCAGTCAATCCCATCCCACTTCTGCAGATCACTGTTCCAACAATTACCTCTCTTTGAAGACTTTCCCCCTCTCTGCCAGAGATTTTCCCCAAGATGAATGTGTCCCCTTTGTTCCCATCCCATTCCCCACAACTCCCGAGATGTTTCCGCTCATTTGCTCACAGAATCATGCTCTGGTGCCAGCTTCTCATCTCCTGTCTCTTCTTTTCTTTTTCTTTTTTTTTTTTTTTTTTTTTATTTCACCTATTATGGGGGTAAAAAGTTCAGGTTACATACGTTGCCCATGTACCGCCTATCCCCCCGAGTCAGAGCTCCAGGCGTGTCTATTCCCCAGACAGTGCCCATTGCACTCATCATGTAGGCATACACCCATCCCCTCCTCCCACCCCCTCCCCGAGTCAGCACCTTCAAGAGTGACCATTCCCCAGACGGTGCGCAAGGCACTCATCATGTAGGCATACACCCATCCCCTCCCCCCACCCCCAACCTCAGTCTGAAATCCGATTGGTGTCGTTCTCTCCTGTCTCTTCTTAACCCACTCCATCTGCCCCCTGTAACTGTCACTGTCCTGAGACTCCTCTTCCCAAGGTCCCTCGTGTCCTCACACTTCTAAAGCACAGCTCTTTTTCCAAACACCCAACTCCCCAAGCCTGCCCTAATAATGGAAAGGGCATTGCCATTGACTAGTTGCTGGGGCAAATACCTACATGAGTTACCCTGCTCCAACCTGTGAGCAATTCCTCCATCAGGAGTCTGTCCGCTTTTCATTCTGAGCCACCATTTGTCACTGCTCAGTTTTATCACCAGAGTTTCTTCCTAACCCTCTTCTCTGCCTACATTCTGACTCCCAACTATGATCTACTCTCCCCTGAGCAGTCAGCATAACCTCTTAAATTAAGGCACTTCACTCCCCTGCTCAAGATCTACCAAAAGTTACTGTCAAACTGGATTAAAAACCAAACTTCTTTCCATGCCCTGAAAGCGACAAGGTTCACAACCTATAGTGAATTGTATAAATATTTCATTATATATTAAAGTGTAATAATAATAGAAACAAAGTACACAAGAAATGTAATGCATTTGAATCATCCCAATACCATCATGCCCCCACCCCCACAGTCCATGGAAAAATGGTCTTCCATGAAAATGGTCCCTGGTGCCAAAAAGTTTGGGGACCACTGAGCTACAGCATTGCCCATGTGACCTCCTCTCCTCCTTCTTTCCCTGATTCCTCACTCTGACCCCGCTGGCCACCTTGATGTGGCCTCCTTGAACACACATGAAACACATTCCTGTCTCAGAGTCTTGCCACTTTTTCCACTGGGTGTAATGCCGGAGCTCCTTACCTTCCTCACTTTGGTCAGGTCACTGTTCAAATGTGGCCTCTCGGGAGAGGCTCTTTCTGATGATTCTACCTAAAATGGTGAGCACATGCAATCACTGTATCTCGTTCCCTGCTTTGTCTTCTTGGTATTTCCCACCCCTGGGATATTTGTATACCTGAAAAAATACTTAATTTCTTCCTCACTAGATCGTAAGCTCATAAAGGCAAGAACTTTGTTCAACCTGTGCTCTCCTCTACCCCATCACTTAGCAACTTCTTGGCAGCATTAGCATTATGACCATAGCCTCTCTTATCTTGTCACCTTTTATCTTGTCTCCTAGTTTTCCTCCTCCCATTCTACCTGCCCCTCTGGGCACTTGTCCTTAAATTACAATAGTCCTTACAGATCTATACTCTGTCCACTTTTATTCCATAGACTTTCTCTACATGTGAACAGCTACTCTTACTCTTCATTCCTTACCGCTAGCTCAGATTCCTGCCCCAGTCCCATATATCTAAATGATGACTACACAGGACCCCTCTGCTCTCTCATAGGCACATCAAGCTTCCCCTGTTTGCAATGAACTTCCCCGTCTCCCAACCCAGCTCTCCCTCCTGCATCACTTATCTCTCCGCATGTGGAAGCACCACCCATGCTTCTCTCCAGCAGGTGCTAAGTGTCCCCAGATGGCTTGCAGCTTCATGGAAAGGCCTGTGTCTGATCCAGTGCCCACTGAGGGGTTTCTATTGAAGTGCACAGCAGAAGCCTCCTCTCCTAAACCCTTGCTGGATGCTACAGGAGTAGGTACTGACCTAAGTATTCTGTCCCTCTAAGTCATGCAGTTTGACTTCTCTTTACAGGTTTGCTGTGGGGAGGAGAAAAACAATCCCAAGTACTTGAGTAGGATTTCTTATTCCAAATGATGAAGACTTAACACAGGAATTCTGCATAAATGATGCAACTGTCAGGACACAGCTATAGTTTAGCAAGCTAACTAGCAAAGTCTTTGTCCAAGTCCTCTGGTATCATATTCCTAGGCAACTTCCTGAGCAGGCACAAGAAGTCATCAGGAAAAGATTAACACCCATGATCCAAGGAACAAAGACTTTAAGGAAGGTGTTCTCAGTCACAACACACATTCGGAATAGCTGGGGAATGTAGTCTGTGACTCAGCTTAGACCTACACTGTACTCAGTCTCTGCCTATGGAGCAGATGGTTTTAGTACTGCTCCCCATCCCCGCAACATACTGTGTGTGCGTGTGTGTGTGTGCACTACAGGTGCATTTGGGCAATGGGTTGTTGGGAGAGAATTCAGAAATCTCTCTTGCTGTACTTAATAGCAATTGTTTTGTGATGAGAAAAACAATGGCAACATCTTAAACCATAATGATTATTAAACTTTTATGCATGTGTTTACTTTCCTTTGATAGATTTTTTCCTTAAAATTCAGATGTTAATTTCAGGAATCTACTTTTATTTCTAAAGGTGCTTTATAAATAAGAACTATCTTATAAAAGCTATCGATGCACCTGGAGCTGTTACCTTTGTGTCACTGAAAAGAATATGAACATATGTGTAAATAAGTTTGTGTTCGGGATCATGCTTGAAGTATTCCTCCAGAACATTTCCTCACAGAAAGAAGAAAAGATGCAATATAAGTATCTATTGAAGAAAAAAATTTAAATACTCTTAAGACATCAGTTTTCACATTTCTGCCCTTGTATCCCTTAGAATGATTTTGGTAGGGTGACATGTCTTTTAGTCTTTTAAATATAAACACTGAGAACTTAAATACTATAATGATTCAATGATCATCACCATTCATTGGAAACTGGCATTAGACATGCCCAAGAAATTGGCACTGAGCATGCTCAGAAAATTTTTATGTTCCTTTCTACTTCCTCCTGATAGAACCTCTGGAAATTTAAGCTATTTTTAGCCTCAAAGTCTTATATTGGTCATATATCATTATTATCAGCAATAAACTTTGAAAAACACATTTTTAATATTCTGTAACCACCAGGCTGTAATCCTGTACTGTCCAGTACAATTGTCACTAGGCACATGTGTGTACTGAGCACACAAAAGTGGCCACTATGAACCTGAGGAAGTGAATTTTTAGTTTTCTCCATTTTAATAAATAAATTATTTTCTAATTCTTTTCGTAGAGGTAATTCATGTTAGGACTAACGATAAATATTTATATCGTTTGATGCTATTGAAAATTATCATTTACAAAGATGCATTTTCTTGTATTTGGATAGTACATTTACTCAGCTCAATAATTAAATGAACCTACAAGTCAGTTCTTACTCTCGCATATCCTTTTTACAGCACTCCTTTTATAAGATGATTATGTACCATATGAGTTGGGGAGGAAGACTTAAAGAATGATGATTTTGATTTCAGTATGGTATAAACACAACTCTAGGAGAGAAACATATAGCGCCAAAAAAGTAATACTTACTGTGAGTGGCTGTGAACTTCTCATGGAAAAGTATCTATTTGCATCTCTATAAAATAACAATGTTCACTTACAAATTAATCCAGGAATTGTTAATATCTTAGTAAAATATCTGCTGAGAGTGAGGGGGAGTGGAGGGAGCTGCCTAACCTTCAACAAAGCAAACAGCTTTGCAAATTCTCCTCCCGGCTTCTGTCCTCCAGAGGGTTCCTGACTTCTTTTTACTCAGCACATCAAGTCCTGTTCTCTGGAGTCTTCTACAGTGACCGGCCAGAGTTGCCCTTAAGTATTGACCCTCCCTGACAGGTAATGGTAATAAACAAAATATATTTTCACATCTCTAACCTTGCACTGGAACACAAAGAGCATTTTACAAAGCAGTGGTGTTGGGCAATAAAGTCTTCAGAACTTTATTGAATCTGAATATGAGATTCAGATATCCCAGGTTTTTCCTCACTTTAGTTCTATTATATTCTTATCATGGATTTCTTGTTTCTTTTAAGTAGTCTGTGTTAAAAACTTAAATACCTTTTTTATTTTAAGAGAACCGTCTTTAATGAACTTTAAAAGTTCATAGAACTAACATATGAGCATTATTTTAAAGCACTCACTTAAACCAGTGATTCTCCGATTGTGGTGTGCCAACCTCTGGAGATCTCCTAAACCCTTTTCCAGGAGGCCCATAAGGTCAAATCTGTTCTTATAAGAATGACAAGACATTGTCTGCTTATTCACTGACATTTGCAATGACTTATAAAAGTATACATGGATAAAACTGTTGGTTTCTCAGCATGAATCAAGGCAATGATACCAAGTTACACTAGTCATTCTATTCTTCACTCCCCCTTGCAGGAAAAAAAAAAAAGCCTCCTTTATTTAAGAATGTTCTTTATGAATTAGTAAAAGTTAATGGTGTTATTAAATCTTGACCTTTTTAATATTCAGAATAAGTGAAATGTTCACTTAAAGCACTCCTGCATGCTACAGCATGGCTGTGTTAAGCAAAAGTGCTTGTGATTAAATTCTGAGCTGAACAAACCACTTTTTTCAGAGAACACCATTTTTATTTGCAAGTACAACCAAATTTTAGTCTCAGAAATAAACAAGGTGAGACTTTCACTTCAAGGAAAATAACAAGCATTTGTTGCCAATAATAAAACTCAAACTTTTAAGCAAAAGATAGTACTAAGATTACAGCAGAAGGAAAACTTATACCATCTACTGTGAACCTGACTGCTTTTCAATACTTAATTTTTTTTTTATTTCAGCTTACTATGGGGGTACAAAAGTTCAGGTTATATATATTGCCCATGTACCCCCATCCCCCCGAGTCAGAGTTTCAAGCGTGTCCATTCCCCAGACAGTGCACATTGCACTCATGATGTAGTTATACCCCCATACCCTCGCCCGACCCCCATCCCCCTGAGTCAGAACATTAATGTTTTTATAAGATTGGTGCTGATAATAACAAAAGCAAATCTTTCCTCCAAGTGAGAGGAAAATATTCATTTATTGTGCAATATAGATTAATGAATATTAATGTCACAAATCCATTGATATGTAAAACTTCATTGTAACTAAGGAACTAGGACTTGTGGAGTTTTTTTGTAGTATTAGAGAACCACATAATTATCTGAAAACTTTAAAAATACACCTTTTTCCCAACTATATATTTGCATGAGGCTAGGTCATCATCTTATTGTCTCTCCAAAACAAATTGCAAAGACAGGAATGAGAATCCAGCTGTCTTCTAGTAAGCCAGACACTAGAGATTTGCAAAAATGTAAATAAAACACACTTTTTACCAATTTTTTGTTGCAGAAGAAAAGTTATTTTTGTGAAAAATATTATTTATGTTAACAATGTGGTTGTCAGTCATGGGTGATTTTGTCCCCCAGGGGACATTTCTTGTTGTCACAACCTGGGGGAAGTTACTGCTGGCTCTTAGTGGTGCTTCTAAACATTCTACAATGCACAGGACACATTCCACAACAAAGAATTATCTAGCTCAAAATATCAAGGATCCCAAGGTTGAGAAAACTAAACTAAGCATATTTTTTTAATTCTCAATTTTAATTTCTAATACAGTAAATGCCAATATAATTGACATGAAAAAATACTCTTTGTGATCCTCAATAATTTAAGTGCTAAAAGAATCTTAAGGATCAAAAGAGCTGCAAATGGTTTGCTTCAGTACTCTAGTAAGCACTCTACAGCTTATGTCTATAGTTATGACCTACTACGAAACTTGATATCATGCAAAATAATTAGTCAGAAAAACAAGATAGTTTAAAAAAGTTCACCTGTTATTTATGTTGTAATATATTACTAAAGTCACACTGTGGAGGAAAAAAATATTTTTAACAACAGATTTTTATCATTTGTTATGTCTGAAGACAATTTTTAAAAGGTGGTAGGGGGAACATTCCCAGGGGCTCTACAATTCTCCACTTTAGAACAGTACTGTGTGGGCACTTTCCCCTTTGTTTTAATTCTTTGGCTTTTAGCAAAAATAGGAGAGCCAACATGCTAGGCAATATGCTGTTAGAAGACAGGTTTCTGTTGATTATTGTAATATATTAATTATTACTTATTTTCCCTGTCATTTGTTCTGCTACCCATAGAATCTTTCATCCTGTGAAAGTTATATCTATTTGTACACATGCTTAAATTTAACTCATATAGCAATTTTGTTTACTTTAAGTTGTTAGGCCTTGAATTTCAGTTGATTTAGTTCACTATCATTTACCTTCCTGTTTTCCATTTTAGCTCTAAAAGTAAATAATGAAAGAGCTTTATATCAAATAAAATCATTAAATGTCACTTTTGCAATAATTATTGAAAAATTTGTTAGTAAATATAAGTGTGAAAATATAAGTGCAAAATCAATGACAGATATAACTATCCCAAAACAAGCAGTATTAACAGTGCAGCATAATACTGCACAGTATAATATTAAGGGTAGGTATTTCTCAAATATTTTAAATGAAATATTAATGAACAGAGACTACTTACTCTGTTACTGTATTTCTGTTATCCACAGATGTTGTGTGTTAGAAAACAAAGGGTTCTCTTTGGTAAATTATATGTTTCCATTTGCCCCCAATGTCTAAAATGAGGCTCAAAATAATTGAGGGAAGGCAAATCAGATTTTTAAAAGTAGGTCTATATACTATTAGCACTTTTTAAAAAGCCTGTAACATTATTAGCATATAAGATGAACACTTTTATTAATATAATGCTTCCAGCAGTTTTGTCTCCAAATTGATTTCAAAATCACAGAATTTGAAGTTATAAGATGGAAAAGACCACCCAACCTCACAGGACATTTAACTCAACTCATTTTACAGGTAAGGAAACCAAGGCTTAAAACTGACCTGCCCGAAGTCCCACCGATAGAAACAGTGCATCCTCCTACATGCAAAGTAAGCAGCATTGTCCCTCCTTTACTGCACACAGAAATTATCTGAAGAACGTTAAAGCAGCCTGACTTTCAACTTGAGGCATTCTGACTTAGATGGCATTGGCTATGACTTGGGCATCAGAATTATTTTAAAGTTCCCAGGTGATTCCAATGTACAGCAAAGGTTGGGAATGATTGCGTTAGGGTTGAGATCAGAATCACCTGGGATGCTTTTGTTCATGTAATTCTGCCTCACATTCTTCCCCATTTCCCTAAAGGGCTTGTGAGTGCCTAGACATGGAGGGAAGGTGGAGGTGGGAAGATGCATATTTGCAGATACGTATTTTGAAAAATGTTGCATAAGTGAATCTAACGGTTCACCTCTCCCGCTGAGAACAAGCAATACTACCCCCTCACACGTTTTTCAAAATCTTTCCTAAAAGCCAATTTTCCCTGTTAATTTGCTCAAGAAACCTTTTTTTCACCAACAGTGAATATGTCATATGATCATTTCTAAAACTTAATGACAGCAAATTAAAACTTACTGTACTTCCAAAGGGAGACTTCTAAAAACTAGACTAAGTTCAGGGGGAAAAAGCATAAAATGTACTTGTTTGAGCAAAGTTAATCTTTGAGACTACTTTTTTATTACATATGGAAACATCAGAATCATCTGAATTTAAAAAAAGCTGGGACTCTAGCCAAAGTAGAGTGGTTTTTTACTCATAGATTTAGGGCCTTGTCTGAACAAAAGCATTTAGTGATTAGTTAATAAGGTACCAAAACCCACGACTTTGGGCAGAGTCAGGGTCCAGTTTTATCTGAAACACAATTTGATCATGACTATTGTTATAAGTGAAAGAGGAAAGTGACATTATTATGAGTGTAAACTTGCAAGTTTTAATTAAATATAGAAGTTACAGGTAACTTAATTAGCAAAAAACTAGTACATTAGAACCAAAATTAAGTTTATAAGCTAATTGTATTTTTTTAACTGCAAAAATGGGGATAAGGACATTGATATTCTAAAGTAGCATTTTCCAAACTGTGTTCTGAAAATCAGCACTTGTAATCCAATGTGTTAATAATGTTCAAAGGACAACCCAATGGGGATTACTTTTGTTGTTAATGCCTTTTAAATAAACTTGAATGGTTCATCTTAGGGTGTTTTGAAAGTATATCTGTGATTGTGCACCTCAAAGGTGCTCATGCTTGATTAGGTATATTTCAATGCAGATACGTTTTGCTGCCAATATCAGACAAGCTGTTCCTTCTTCCAAGAATAGTTTCCAAAGTAGTATACATTACTTCAGGCCTATAACTCACAAAGAACTATTTTTTCTTCAGAAACTTCCAATAAAAAAAACCTCTCCTTTTCGTTATGCTCGACATTATCTTAAGGTAAATACATCAAATAAAGAGCTACATTTTTTTTGGAACTGCTCATTTGGTAACTGGCTTTCCCTTCCTCTACACAGTCTAAGATTAAAACAGAAATTGAAAATTCATACTTAGTCCCTTGAAATTAATATATAATTGATGTCAATTTCTCAAACTGATCCCTGAAAAAGCAGCGCCAAATGGCTGAAATGACTGAGGATGGCTGGGATGCTTTTAGTATAAGGGGGTCTGTCACTCTGCCCTTGGCAGCCTAGTTGTACTCACTATTTTACTGTTGTTCTAGGGTTAGGCTGGTTGACTGTATTGTTTTCTAGACACACCATTGAGCATGAGCTGTCCTTTCTAATAAGCTGCCCTGGAGATACCTGAAGGGAAAAAAGAAACAGAAGAACATGTCACAGTAAGTTAAACCTATAAAAGTGTGGTTTTCGCTTTGTTTAAAATGTCAAGTGATAACGGTGGTAATATTCTCCATGGAGTAGAGGACTAGGGGAAGTAAACTCACAACTAATGGACATGGACACGGTGAGCATTGTAGAGGGGAAGGGCATGCCTCTAAACCTCGCTTGGGTGAGGCAAAGACATAAAATGTAACCAGAAGATATTTGCACTTCGGTGTTTATTGCAGCATTATTCACAATGGCTAAAATGTGGAATCAGCTTAAGTGTTTATCAAGGGAAGAATGGATAAGAAAGATGTGGCGTATGTACACAATGGAGTGTTAGTTAGCCATGAAAAAGAAGGAAATTTTGTCATTTGCAGAAACATGGATAGATCTGGAGGACATTATATTAAGTGAAATAAGCCAGGCACAGAAAGACAAATATTTCATTTTCACACTTCCATATGGGACCTAAACATAATTGATCTCATGGAGGTAGTGAATTGGCAAGTGTGGTGGGAAGGAGTAATGAAGAGGTGTTGGTTAATGGGTAATACTGTAAAATAGAAGGAAAAAGTTCTAGTGTTCAATAGTGCAATAGGGCAACTATAGTTAACAATAATTTATTATATTCCAAAATAGCTAGAAGTCTTCAAATGTTCCCACCATAAAGCAATGATAAATGTTTCAGGTGAATCATGTCCCAATTACCCTGATTTGATCATTATATGTTATATGCTTGTATCAAAATATAACATGTACTCCATGAATATGTACAATCATTATGTATTAATAAAAAATTTTTAAAAATTTCAAGTGATAAAGCATTAAGATATTTCTTATACTCCATAAACTGCCTGTGTGGTATCTATGTGTGGCTCTATGGGAAACCGCTAAAGGCTCTTAACTTCCACAGACAATGTTTGAAGAATGGGTTATAAAATGCTGCCTTTGATATAATACCTATAGTCAAATCCAGCAAGAATCTACTGTGAGTTCCATTTATAAATGATTTTAAAAGTTTAAAATAAGAGTTCAGGCACAAGTGCAGGGACACAGACCAGTGGAACAGAACAGAAAATCCAGATATAAAACCATCCTCATATAGCCATCTAATCTTTGACAAAGCAGACAAAAACATACTCTGGGGAAAAGAACCCTTATTCAATCAATGGTGCTTGGAAAACTGGATATCCACATGTAGAAGACTGAAACAGGACCCACACATTTCACCTCTCTCAAAAATTAAATCATGGTGGATAACAGACTTAAACCTTAGGTGTGAAACTATTAGAATTCTAGAAGAAAATGTGGGAAGGACTCTTAAAGACATTGGCCTAGGCAAAGAATTTATGAAGAAAGACCCCAAAGGCAATCACAGCAACAACAAAAATAACTAAATGGGACCTGATTAAATTAAAAAGCTTCTGCACAGCCAAAGAAACAGTCAGGAGAATAAACAGACAACCTACAGAATGGGAAAAAATTTTCACATGCTACACATCCAACAAAGGACTGATAACTAGAATCTATCCTGAACTCAGGAAAATCACTAAGAAAAAAATCAAACAACCCTATCAGAAAGTGGGCAAAGTAAATGAATAGAAATTTTTCAAAAGAAGATAGAAGAATGGCCAACAAACATATGAAAAAATGCTCAACATCTCTAATCATCAGGGAAATGCAAATCAAAACCACAGTGAGATATCACTTAACTCCAATGAGACTGGCTTTTATCAAAAAGTCCCAAAACAATAAAGGTTGGCATGGATGCAGAAAGACAGGAACACTCATACACTGCTGGTGGGACTGCAAACTAGTGCAACCCCTGTGGAAAGCAATGTGGAGATACCTTAAACAGATTCAAGTAGACCTACCATTGGATCCAGCAATCCTATTATTGGACATATACCCAAAAGAACAAAAGACATTCTGTAGAAAAGACATTTGCACCCGAATGTTTATAGCAGCACAATTCACAATGACGTAGATGTGGAAACAACCCAAATGCCCATAACTACATGAGTGGATTAGTAAAATGTGGTATATGTATACCATGGAGTATTACTCAGCTATAAGAAATAACAGTGATATAGAATCTCTTATGTTCTCCTGGAGAGAGTTGGAACCCATTCTACTAAGTGAAGTATCCCAAGAATGAGAAAATAAGTACCACATGTACTCACCAGCAAATTGGATTCCCTGATCATCACCTAAGTGCACATTTGGGAATAACACCAATTGGATATCGGGAAGATATTGGGGGGGGATGGGTGCATACCTACATAATGAGTGCAATGCTCACTTTCTGGGGAATGGACAGGCTTGAAGGTCTGACTCGGCGGGGGTGGGGGCATGGGCAATATACATAACCTAAACTTTTGTACCCCCATAATATGCTGAAATAAAAGAAAAAGAGTCCAGTGTTTTTTTCTTAAGCAATAAAAAAACTGAGATTTTAGTAGTTATTTATTTCAGTAAAATGTAATGCCTTCAATGATATTGGGATAAGAGAAATTTATTGTGGTAAATTAAAGCCTAATATAAAGTTTACTAATTTGCTCACAATAAATGTATTAGTTCAGGAGACAGTGTGATGAAACAAATGTTTTAGAGACACAGGCCCTTTGTGCCAGGGCTGCTCAATCACCAACAAATGAGGGGACTGTAGGTCTCCCTGGGCCTGTTTTCTTAATGGAAGATAAAATTATTACTTGAAGACTTTCATAGCCAGAGAATGAAGGACAAAAACAACTTTTTTAGTTTAACTTTCACTTCATGTTTAAATAAGATGGCCGTTATATTACTCAAATGAGAACTTTAGAGAATACCTTCCACTGATTTCAAAATTTTATTAATTTTATTCTATGAGCTATTTGACATATGTCACAACACTTTCCTGCCCCACTCTTGCTGCTCTCTGGCTGGAATGCCTTTTCCTTCCTCCTTTCCCAGCACACTGGACCCACCTACCTTCCAGGATACCTTTGCCAGCCTCCACACCACAAAACTCTTCCCTTTGTGTACACTCATATGTTTATTTCACCACTTGTTACATGGTAACAGTTGCTTACAGGACGGCCCCCTCATAAAAACCAAGCTTCTACATGGTAAGTGGGACTCTTACTCCTTCTACCTCCAGCTGCTGAGCACAGAATTTGGGACAAATTAGCGAGAACAAGTGTTTGACAAATTATTATTTAAAATCAGTTACAATTGGGAAGATAAATCTTGCTACAGACACAAATTAGTGAGAATTTATCTGTAATGATATCAGAGGTTAGAAGAAACTTTTTGAGCCCTGTAGAAAATAAACTATGTTTAAAACACTTTATAAGTATCCATTTGGTTGCAAAGAATGCAACAGTCAAATAATCAAATGTCCTAAACAATGTTAAGACAGCTGTCTTCCTTAAAAAATGAAATTAGCAACCAAATATCAGTGACTGAATAGTTGGAAGAAACAGCAGCGTTCTTTAAAACCACACAGTACCAATGATTCTAATGCATTTAAAAAACTAATTCAGATGAGCCTTCTTTCCTCCTATTAATATAATAGTTTTTAACATGTTGTCACATTCTCCTATCAGTAGTCCCCACAAATACATGAGAGACAGGGCAGGGAGATCTACTTGTTGCCTTTAAAAGTACCCAGCATTTAAAACTTGCCAGTAACCGACAATAAGAAATATCCACGCCATCTAACACCCTTTTGCTTGTTTCAGTTGTTTCTACTGCAAAATCACTTATTCCTTATTAATAAAAAGTCCCAGACTTATATTTTTGAGAAGTATTACTATTTGGAGGGCCAAATTCTCCTTTAAGTTAGAAATGTTTTAATTATATCTAACTCTTTTGTGTTTCTTAACCTATCCAGTTAATGTATACACATTCACTCTCTGTGTTAATGTGTATACTTTTATAATGTCAAAAAACAAATGCAGCATGAAAAATGAAAACTAACTCATTCAAATAATTTCATTCCCAGTGGAAGAAGGTATCTTTTAAGGTCACTACTGTTAGGTGCCAATGTGGCATACACTACACCATAACAAAAGTTAGTTGTTATGAAAAACATACACATGAGAATAAACAGAACAGAGAGGAAATGGACCAAAATGCAGACTAGATTGTAGAACTTGACATGATGATTTCTCCAATTTTTCTCTCTTTAATATTTTTCTGTCATGAGTGTATATGGTTTGTCTCTGAAAATATTAATGCTAAAACCTTTAAAACTTTGAATTAGATGTGACTTTTAGTGAATCACCAACTTTATGGGGCCTCATTTAGTGAATCAGCAACTTATGGTCTACTGGCTAGATCCAGCCAAAGAAACATTAAACACTTCCCCATCAGTCCAGCCTTACTCTAAACATGCCAGGAAAATGGCCATTTCTACTTGCTTCATTTTTTCCCACAACCAGGCCATTCCCAAATTTCAAGATGATCAGAAAAAGATAGATGTAAAAACCCTCTGCTAACAAGGACACAGCAAGAGACGTACAGCAAGTGCGTGTAATTTCAGCTATGCAAACTTTTCAATATCAAGAGCATCCCTTTGTCTCTTGAGACTAGAGGGTGGCAGAATTAAGTTTCTGAGCAAAGCAATTATAGCTTCTAACAGGTAATATTCTCCTCATCTTGCTTGAAAACTTGACAATTGCCCTTTATGGCTAAAGCCTTACCATTGTCATCTTACAATTGCAACAAACTATACTGACAAACTTAAGGATATAAAATGCAAATACTAAAAAATATTTAAACAGCAAAAACTCTACCAACAGTTTAGTGTTCATAGATATTATTTCAGGTATTCACAAAATAGACAGGGACAGAGAATTGCATTTATCTTCAGTCAGCACAAATACCAGAATATAGAATTTTATAGTCTTTAAGAGGAAAGGAAAGAGGGTACTTAGTAGATTTAAAGTTGACTAGCAAAGACTAGAAAATAATACCTAGTAGTCACAACCCAAGCCTTACCATAAAAGATCAAGTACTCGCTGAAATCCTGTCCCCACCTACTGACTTTTTCCATTGTGCCTACTCTCTCTGACTTTAAACCCATTAAAAAAATAAAAGTGAACTAAACTTTTTCTCTGTCTTTTTTTACAAGACAGGCTTTGGATATGTGTTTTCTTTTTTTTTTCTTTTCTTTTTTTTTTTTTTGAATTGATGACTTCTCATTCACTTAAAGATATCTAACACTGTGCACTCTTGAAAACAGCTCCATGTATGTTGCACAGTGATGGGACCACGTGGCAGGGTGCAGAGCTGGAATTCAACTACTAGTGAGGGTTTAGTAGAAAAGTGTAATATGATTATTATAGGAATAACTAAAAATTGCCTGAACTAATATTATTAATTATATTGAATTTAAACTTAGATTTATACTTTAAATATAGCTTCTAAATTTGGGTTTAATGGGTGGACCATGAACTTATTTCCTCTTCCTCCTGAAATTCATTAGAATTAAAGGCATCAAATAAAGGTTGTATACAAGACGAGGAAAAAGGATTGACAGCAGATGATTTTTAATATTGAGAGATAAAAAGATGACAAAGGAGTGGTAACTGGTGTGGAAGCACAACGTTGGTGCACCCAGAGAGTGACTGGAACAGCCGCATTGAACTCAAGGCAGTGTCAGAATTCAGAAGGCACATGGCACTGTGGGAGGCAGGTGAAACAAAACAAAAGCCAACAAAGTTCAAAATCTGTGGTTAGAGCCCCATCTCCACCTGTGCCCCCATCTTATAAGGAATTTAGATGTGTATTCCTGGAGCTATAAACCTGAGTGTTTCTGGGCTCAGAGGTACCAGTCTCAGAGGTACCAGGGCTGAAATTTGGAAAATGGGAAAAGTCCATTCACTGAAAAATGTACAAGTAGCCAAGCTTGCACTCCCCAGGTAGAAAGTGGGGAGCTCTTTCTCTGAAGAGACTGAACTATCCTAGAGAAAAGACCCTCAGGTGATACACTGAGGTCCCCCAAATGAAAAGCCGGCTTGTCCTTCAAATCCTCACACTGAAAGCCATCAGTTAACAAAAGTCTTGCTCATGCATGGTGTTTCCAATTAGAAAAATATAGGGACCACCACCACACATTTGAGGGAAGGCTCCAAAAAGAGAGATCAAAACAACAGGAAAAAGGAATTTATAGAAGTGGTAAAAATTTAGTAGAAAATAAAAACTTTTAAAAATTTCTTAAAATACTCTCAAAAAGACAAAATTTTTAATAGAAGTGTTAGAGTATACAGTCAATGAATCCCCAGGAAGTAGAACAAAAAGACAAACTGAAAAGAAGTGGAGGTATAATTAAAGATCAATGCAGAAATACTGGTCTAAGAGGCCCAACATTTGAATAAGGATATAAGAAAAAAGCAGGAACAGAAAAAATAGCAAGGAAACAATACTCTCTAGAAGAGATGGTCTGCAAACTTAGTGGACCCAATAAAATGAAAAAATCCCCCCCAAACCATATTACAAAATTGGATTAATCTCAGGGATAGAGACTACACTAAAATTCTTTCAGAGAAGGAATGGGGGGAAGATGAGAAATTGGTTGCATAGAATATATCACACAATGGCAACAGATTCAAGGACAACACTAAATTGAGCACACAATAGAGAAATGTCTTCAGACGATGAAATTTAGTTTCAACCTAGAATTACATGTTCTATCAAATGGGAGGGATTTTCAGACAGGCTAGATCTCTAAGAATGTCTGCCCATGTGCCCTTTCCTGGGGAAATGTGCTCCAGTAAAACTAGGGATTATGGCCAGGTGAGGTGGCTCAAGCCTGTAATTCCAGTACTTTGAGAAGCCAAGGTAGGAGAATTGTTTGAGGAAAGAAGCTTGAGACCAGCTTGATCAACAAAGAAAGACTCCATCTCTGCAAAAAATAAAAAAAAAAATTAAATTAAATTAAAAATTAGCCAGGTGTGGTGTCATATGCCTGTAGTCTCAGTTACCTGGGAGGCTGAGACAGGAAGATTGCTTGAGCCCAGGGTGTTGAGGTTGCAGTGAGTTAGGATGATGACACTGCACTCTAGCCTTGGCAACAGAGAAAGACCCTATCTCAAAAACAAAACAACAAAAGACCCTCAAGGAGTATAACAAGACACGGGAAACACAGAACCTATGGCATAGGGGAGCCCACACAAGAGAGCCATTATGTGAGAGCCCAGAGGACTTCAAAGAGATGTCCCAGAAAAACAGTCTAACAAAGCAGGACTAGCAAAACAAAGCAGTCCATACTGGAGGAGAATGACAAAAGGCTGAGAGGAGTTGTCTCCAAGAGAAAAATGAAACAGATATGTTTTAGTAGATGGAAAATATTTAGATGGGCATGTGACAAATGTCACAAAATTTGGGGGATTAATAGCTGTTAGAAAACAGGCAAATAAATGTAGTCAGGAAAAAAATTCCACAAGAAATAGAAGGCTGTGAAAGCAGGGAGACCAGCCGGTGACTACTTATTTGGTTGTGTGAGCTAATGTAGGCTAAGAAAAGGGGATTGTCTGGGAGAAGTGAGGTGCTGAGATTTCAGAAATATTTAAGGGAAAGAATGAAGGGTGTGCAGAAGAAGAACAGCAAGAAAACTGTATGACTCAGCAACAAACAATATTTGCATAGTCATCATAATGCAAATATTAATTACTGATTTAATACAAAATGTGATACATGTCATGGAAATGGAGGGAGGGAAATAAGGTCACGGTGGAGTGAGGAAGCTCAGCTTTTACCTGCTATGACGGGAAATCAGCAGAGAGCGCTAAAAATGGACTTACCTATTATCACTGTTACTTTGATTAAAAAATAAGTTTAAATAATTAAGGCAAAAATGTTTAAGGCAGATCTTTGTACCACAACCAAGTTATTGAAATTTAGCTGAAATGTTAGAAAGCCTTAAAACGTTGGCACCACTCAGTCAAAGGTTTTTCCACATAAATTTGATACTTAGGAAAATAGAAGAGATTTAGAAAGTCCACAAAAAAGAGTTCCACGCTAACAGTATGTGGTCTCCTTTATATTTTTAAGGAATCTTGAAAGACATACTTTTAATTCAAACTATTAATGTCTTAATTTTTCAACTGTTTACTTTCATGCTTTAAATGGTTGCTCTTCCTCTTTTCTTGCCCTCAAAATAACAAAACTGATCAATTCTGATACAAATGTCATAGAATAAAAGTAGTTGCTAATTATCTGATGAATTACCAATATACAAAATCAGATAAAATTCCATTCTTTTAAAAATAATTTTCTGCAAAATTTATAATTTAAATCACCTCACAAGATGAATGTCATAAAGTAAAATCTAATATGTTAGTTATACTTTTTGATTTAACAGATATTCTATTATATGCAGGCCAGGTGCAGTGGCTCACACCTGTACTGCTAGCACTTTGCAAAGGAGGCCGAGGCAGCAGGACCACTTGAGGCCAGGAGTTTGGGACCAGCCTGAACAACAGGGAGACCCCATATCTACAAAAAATTAGAAAAATTAGCCAGGCATGCCTGTAGTCCCAGCAACTTGGGAGGCTGATGCAGGAGGATTGCTCAAGCACAGGAATTTGACGTTGCTGTGAGCTATGATGACACCACTACGCTCTAGCCTGGGTCACATAGAGGAAGATCCTGTCTCAAAATAAATAAATAAGAAATAAATGAAAATCTATTACATACAAATGAAGGAATCCCCATGTACAAAAGAGCAAAACAAATTAGGCCAGATGAGAAATTTAGCTAATCAAAAAGTAAACCTGTTGCATATTTGAACCACTACCCAGTAGTACCTTCTAATTCTACATTGACACACAGCTTACTTTAATTACCAGTATCCAACAGCGGACAGCTCTTAAGAACCAGTCTCTGGTCAGGCACCAATCCCTAGATGCATCTGAATCCCTGGAAGCATCCTTATTGGTGATCTACTAATATGTCAATGAAAAATAAATTGGTCTTTACATAACTGGAAAGTAACCTAGCTGACATTGAAATTTTAAAATGAGTGCGCTACCTGCATTGAACATGGTACCTACAGAACACAAAATAATTTTGTTGTAACAAAGGTCAGAAGAGTAAATGCTCCAAGAGGGACTTTGGCTGCACTTTGTTTCCCACACGGCCTCCTCCTCTGAGGCTGGATGGCATTTTAGGCACACATTTCTCACCACTGAAGAGACGGGGACGGGATAGTTTTCTTCTGCCTCCACACACTCTACATGAGAGAAGCTCGTGGCTCTGCAAGAAACGGAGAAATACAGAGATCCTAACCAGAAATGATTGGTTCAAGACAGGCAAAGTACGCACGAACTATGGAAATGCAGTATAGACAGACACCCCATTTCTGAAGGATAGGGAAAAAAAAAAAAAAAAAGAAACCCCTATTTTTTTTATTGTGCTGCATTTTTTTTTTTTTTTGGTCACAATCCAGTTTATTATGAAAACAGGCAGGTGTGGGGACATCGGACAGACAGGTCCATTTAGGCCAGGTGGCCCAGGTGAAGTGTGGGGCTTCTTCGCATGGGTGCCATACTCGCTGAGGGCAGGGCCAGGTCCCCCGCGGTTCCAGTGGACTTGCGGTCCTTGCTCTTGCTCCGGGAGCTGCCCGAGGCTGGGCCCTTCATTTTGCAGAGCTGTAGGGCATCCTTGGCAATATCTGGGATGAATTTCTGGGCAGCTGGGGGATGAGCCGAATTATGTGTGGGTCTGAGGCCTCAAAGCCAGCAGGGTCCAGGCAGTAGCCAGTCGCTGCATCAGGGACCCTGGGCGAGTGACCCTCCCGCTGCGTTAAGAAGTCCAGCAGAGGCGGGCTGGACCCCGCAGGCCCCGCGTCCCCGCCCGCCGCGCTCCGCAGCAGGTGAACCGCGCGCCGCCCGCCCACACCTGAGCCGCCCCGCTGGGCTGGTCCCGCCCGCGCAGCCAAGGGCCCCCTGCCCCCAGCCAGGGCTCCCGCCCCGGGTCCCCCTGCCTTCCCTGCGGGGCTGGCCTTGCTCTCTGCGGCGGGGGTGGCCCCAGTGGGCGGCGCTGTGGGAGCCGGGACCAGGGGACCGGGCCTGGGGCCAAAGCGGTGGAGGCCGGAGCCAGGTCGATCTGCGTTACAGTCGCTGCAGCTCCTATGACCCGTGGGAGAGGCCGACTTCTAATATTCTTATGTAATACAACCCTCATTCTTGTATTCTTGCTGTTGAGATCAACTGAAAAACCTGGTTGTAGATGGCTTTTTAGCAAATAAACTAAGATTTAACATAACATTCAGGTAAATAAGCAGGAGTGCAGAACAGTCCTAGGGTTCTGATTCTCATCCTAAAACAAGCAGGACTTGGAAAATTGGCAGTAGTTTCACTTGCTGAGGCCAACCTCTGGGAAATTCCTCAGCGCATGTTTATATTACACTAGGATGAAAAGGTTTCCAATAGCTTAAATGTCTGAGCAGGACAGATGTGGATGTGACAGGATCATCTGGTCAGATCACTGTGTCAAAAGGGGCCAAAATCACAGTTTCAATCCCCACATGTAAACAACTGAGTTTTTTTCATTTGTTCAAATAAAAACCAAACTGCAGGCTAAATCCTACAGTTCATCTTTAAAGTGTGTTCTTTGGAGCAGGGCAAGAAGGGTAAAGAAATATGGAGAGATGGGGATAAATCTATGACCACTTCTAAATCATGGGGCCTATTGTGTTCATAAAGAGGTGGCAAACTGTATAAACAGAAAGTCTAGATGTTCTCAGTGAAACAGTGACAACTAGAGGCAAGTGTATCAAATGTCAAAATGACAGGTGAATAAAAGAAAAGTTGAAAATTTTAAAGTAATTATGAGTTCTTCTAAATACTTTCTATAAGGCATTCCATAAAACAGAAACAGTTTTTAGTCTTTTCTTGGAGGAAAAAAATAGTGTCTTACCATCCATTTTAGATTTTCTCAGAAAAATTGCTCCTGCCCTTGGATGGTCAGCTGGATTTGATTCCAAAGTTAAATCTGTGGAGGAAGAAGAGGAAAAAGACGTGATAATTTAGAAGAATGAAAAAGATTCTTCTAAAAACAGCTACACATTGTGACTAGAGGCATATGCGCTCATGCCTGTAATCCAGCACTTTTGGAGGCTGATATAAGAGGATCATCTGAGCCCATGAGTTCAAGGCTGCAGTGAGCTATGATTACAGCACTGCACTCCAGCCCGGATGATAGAGTGAGATTCTGTCTAAAAAATAGCTACACATTAATTTTAATCACTTTTAGCAGTCTTGGAAGAAGTCTGTAGTAATAAATATGAAGAAATATAATGGCAATAATATAAAAATTCTACTGGGAAATGCAACGTGGTTGAATCTTTCCATACATGTAGACTAAAACTAGGCTATGCAACTTCTTTTTTTTAAACTTGTACCTAAATAATCTGATGCAACTAGTAGATGAATCGTATACATGACCTCCTCCTTGTACTTCTCAAATAGGAACACTATCACCCTCCTCTATGCTGATATGACTAGCACATTTCAGGATCAGTCTCAAGTAGCAAGTGATGCTGTGGCCAATTACTGTCAGACACCAGCTCAATATATCAAATATGCTAAAACAAAGAGGGTGGTTTTTGGCAAGCATTCTTTAGATAATCAAAGGCTAATTTTAACTCCATTCAATAAATGAACTCCTTTATTTAGCTGTGATGTATCTGGGATATTCATCACGGCAGACTTAAGAAGGCTGCATAAAAAGTTTAATTTTCTAATCTACAGGAACACTTTCATGACAGAAAGTGAGTTAATTTTGCCCTCAATATCCAAAGCTAAACTCACATGTTTTTCTTCCCACAGCATGGTTAATTTGGGGATTCATCAAAATTATCTTCTGGAGCAGGTTATAGAAGGGCTTCTAAAAAATTTTCACCCTACCTATTCCTGCAGGTCACCAAAGTGGGATAATCTCCTACTTAAGTGAGACTACAAAACAGATTATTGAATTCCCATAAGACAAACTTTGCCATCATATGGGATAATAAAAGTTGTCATGAGAGGAAAAAAATAAACTAATTAATGTAAACATCCCTCAGAGGAAAAAGTCCCATAAAACACCTCACTGACATTGAATACTGCTTTTCCTCTAAGATTCTATTAGTTGTAAGATCCATCTCAATTGCACAGATGTTAAAATGTAAAAATATATATACCTTAGAATAAATGAAATGCATTATTAAAGGCCAACAGTGTTAAAATTTTACAATTGTAAACTATCAAGAAATAATTTTCCTTGCAAAATATTAAAGGGGGAGGGCAGTGACCAAGAAATTAATCAAAGAACCAGCACATTTCAGAGAAAGATATTGAGTTCAACATTGATTGCAGTATATCCCAATTAAATAGAAGCAGTTTCTGGGCCAACTGCTGGTCACCCATTTATGTAAAGGCTCACTGCATTTACTGACCTGCTCTGTCATCCCTATACTGCACATTGTATTAGTTTTATGGCCCATAACACAAATATTTTAAGTCTCTCAATCTTTTATCTGTCTCTGCATCAACTCTCAGTCTTGCCTTAACTTTTTTAATCCTCAATTTGTTTTAGTGACTGTGACTGAGCTGTGACTATTCATATACTGTACTATGCCTTTCTTCCTTCATATATTCCTTAAGAGCACTTACCTCCATTTCTTAGACTTTGAAGAACATTTCTGTGTTACTGGTACCTCTGTTTCATTTATTATCTAATGTTACTGTTTTAACCCTAAAGCTTAATTACTTTAATACACTAAAAAAGGTGAGAAAAAAAATGTAATATCCAAAGAGGCCCATGTAAGTCATTCTATTAATTTTGTTCCTATAGTCCATGTGTCTGGAAATTACGTTCTTGATCTACCAAGTCTTATTTAAAATCTTGGAAACTCAATTTATACTTCTCAGAGCCTGTCTTCTCGTATGTAAAACAGGTATAATTTCTCCACTACCTAAATCAAAACATTGTGAGGAGTGAATGAAATGCAAGAGCAATATATATACTATATAACGCACAATAAACTAAAAAACAAAAGTTTCACTAACTCGAAAGGAAAAAGTAAATATTTGACATTCATTGGAAAACCTATACCAAAACAATAACTTGGGCAATTATTCACTTTGGCTACCTACTAAAGTTGAGAGAAAAACAGTCACACACACACAAAAAAATTCCTTTCAGTGTTTTTTTTCTTTTTTTAAATAAACAAACACATATTTCCCCTGCTTTCTTTCATGTAAGTTAATGTATCTTCTCCCCCTTGCTTTTTCATATATCATCCTAGTGATGACTCCATAGCAGTAAAGAGAGATATTATTATTTTTATAGCTCATAGAACTGCTTTGTGTGGATGTACCAGTTTATTTTACAAGTCCATTGCTATACACTTAAGTACTTTCTAACAATGCAAGCCAGGCATGGTGGTTCACACCTGTAATCCCATCACTTTTCGAGGCTGTAGAGGGAGGATTGCTTGAGGCTAGGAGTTCATGGCCAGGAGGAGCAAGATAGCAAAATCTGTCACTAAAATTTTTTTTTTAAAAAAATAGCTGGGTAAAATATTAATATGATGCATTCCTCTGCTTTTAAAATTTTTTGAGAACCAAAGTTGGCATATCTGCCACCTCCATGCCAGTCTGAGAACTTAGAACTTTTGTGTGGTTCAGTAGCTGTCTTACACAGTCATTTCAGATCTTTAAGTCCTTGTTTCTTCATCAGAAATATAGAGAGAATATACATAGGCTTTATTTGTATTTGGAAGGGCCAAATAAGATGTACATGAAAATGTGTTGTACATCCTAAAGAATGATGTAAAGAGACCATTTTGGACTCTCATCCTATGCTACCCATCCACTAACTGTTTTGTAAAATCACTCACAGGCTTATTTTAAACCACCAAGCAGAGCAAAAATTTTCACAAGTACTTACATGCTTTGTGTATAAAGGTACAATCAATTAATTCACATAATATATTTGTTCATTCTTTTGCAATTTTTGAATATTCTGAAAAGTGAGTACAGCACTTCCCAATTGCAAAGGCACATCTCTCATGTCATGAGGCTTAATTATTCTAACTTTTAAGTGAATTAAGAGTCTAATGAAAGTTTCAATAGAAGAGCTCTAAGGCTTCTCTTCTATAGAAATGAAGCCACTGGCATGTAAATGAAACAAATAAGCCAGCCACATGTAAACATCTTTGTGATACAATGTTTTCTATTTCAAAGCACTGAGTTTTTATTCACAAACCACCTTGTTATCCTAAATTATTTTTACCTAGATTCATCTCTTTTCAAAATTCTAGAAGTAAAAACTCAAGTACACATTTGGGAATAACACTAATTGGGTGTCGGGCAGATGTGGGGGTGAGGAGGGGATGGGTGTATACCTATATAATGAGTGTGATGTGCACTGTCTGGGGAATGGACACGCTTGAAGCTCTGACTCAGCAGGGTGGGGGTGGCATGGGCAATATACATAACCTGAACTTTTGTACCCCTATAATATGCTGAAATAAAAAAAAGTAAAAAAAAAAAAACTCAAATATTTCTTCCTTTTCTCCCTCCCATCTCCCTCCTCCAAGTGGTTTAGAGTCTTAAGAACTTTTACCTCAACATTCTTATCTTTGAACAGGATTCTACTGGGGGCCGGAGGAGGGAAGCCATGGAAACAGTCTTTTACAGGCAGGGTCTGGCATTTTAACTCCCAAACCTTTACACCACCTCTCCTTTAGAGCAGGAAAATTAAGGCTTAAATCACTGAATATATATCTGTGTCAAAGTTAGAATTTTAAAGAAATCACAAATCCATGGGTAAACTACTTCATATTAAAAAAAATTCTGCAGCTCTGGCAATAACATTTCACACTTTTCAGTTATTTTAAGCAGCCCCCAAATTTCTTTCTTTGTGTTTGAATTATAGTTGGAAGGAAAAAAAAAAAAAAAAGCTTTCATCAAGGCAACAGAAACCCCGTATTAAGAATACCGTACAGAGTCTCCTATGTCAAATTCTATTTTGAATTTAAATAAGAAATCCTCAAATATTTGGGTGTGAACTATCCTGAGAATCAGCTACCTTAATGGGTGGGAGGAAGGAACAATGAGGCCCTTCCCTGGCTCCTTCACTTAGGATGGGGAAGGATGGAGAATGGGATGAATACTCCATAAATGGGGGTAGTTGAATGTTCATTGAGAAATGGGAGAGAATATACCAAAAAGATTTATCAGTTCCTGTGGGATGATGAAGACAGCTACAGACCAAAGGAGGTGTGGGCTGCAGGCTCCCATGTGGGGTTGGGGAATGGATAGAGGGGGCAGCAACTGGGCATTTGGGTCAGGAGGAAGGAAAGAAACTGGCCAGATAAGGTTGGGAAAAGATAAGGGGTGGGGACATGAGGCAGAGCCAGCCTTCATCCCTGGTACCCACCCCTGGAAAAGCAGCTCCAGGTAGGAAGGAGCCTGAGGTAGTGGATGCCTCCCAGGGAACCCTGGGGGATGCAGAGGCCACAGATGTGTCTGAGGTGTGCCGCCTCCCTACCTTTGGGCATCCCCTTGTCGCTGATGTGCTGCAGGTGGGGGCCCTCACCACCTCCAGAATCCAGTTCAGCAGGCTCCATGGCAGCAGGTGCAGAAGCCACTGCCATCATGTCCCTGGCTGCCGCCAGGGAGATCTCAGACTCATAGTCCATCTCAGTTGGATGGATACGCCAGCCCAATGTGGGGCTGGTATTGGGGGACACACAGCAGCTCAGCATGTTCCCCAGGGGCTGCCTCTGCTGTTTCCCCTTGTTGCCTTTTGCCTGTACCTTTGCTTGAGCCCGACTCCTCCTCTCTCGGCAGCCTGCTGACCCTGCAGCCCTGCTCTGGGCAGGGTTCCAGCCTCTGCCACACCCCCAAACCGCGGCAGTGGCTGCCTCCCCCGAGCTGACTTGTGTGGCAGGGCAGTGACAAGCTGGGCTTATTTAAAACGGGTAAATATTAAAAGAAAAAATACTGAGTGTCACAGCCACTGCTAGAAGAGAGCTCAGTCAGACCTCTTCCTCTTCTGTCACCACCTCCTAACTGAAGGCCACTTGCCCTGGCAGGCACTTGCCAACCAGAATGTGTCCTGTGGTTACTTGGTTACAAGGAACCAATCACACGCAGAGTCCCACCCCCCAACATCCCTACCTCAGAGCCCACGCACGTGACTCACAATGTCCTGCCCTTCCCTGCCCCGCCCCTCCCATGGTGAGCACCGGACTCCAGTTTTTATTCCTGGCTACTGGGAACTTTCCAGTCCCGTGGGAAGCACAGTGGGCGTTTGTTCCTCAGAGCCATCCTCATCAATGGGCCCTAGAGAAAGCCCCTGTCAGTAAAGTGCTGGTTCCATTAACAATTCAGTTTTTCAGAGTCCAACAGCTTTCATTTGCTCACCAAACTTATAGCCAAATTTGTTCTTGTAACTAAATGTTCTCCTGTCTTCCCAGAAGTATTAGTTTTCACCTGTCACATGACCATAACAACCCTCAGGGAACTGGTCCTACTCTCAATAAAGATTGCTGCTGTGTGTCTTGAATGAGACCTGAGGATACATCACCCTCCACTTCACTGTCCATAAAATAAGGATCAGACTCACCCCTCCCAGCTCTGAATTTCTGGGACTCACCAACTTCCTTTTCTCACCTTTGTTTCTTTCTTCCAAGGCAGCAGTTTCCAGATTTTCCTTCTTTTACTAACAACACATAAAACACAATTTCCTCATACAAAATTGGAAATCACACTGTGGGGTACCACAGTCCTGATTCCATGAAGATGAATAGTTAACATTTGGCAGGCACTATGTGCCCTATACTATTCCAGCTGTGGGATACTCATTTAACCCCCCAAACAATGACATGGTAGGTTTTGTTAATACAGAAGAAATTGACATGCAGAAGGCAGTACCTTCCCCAAGGTCACATGACTGCTCTGGTGGTGAGACAAGGATTTGATCCCAGACAATCTGGATTCCTACAAGCACCTGACCCTGATTATTAGAAAATAAAGGAAAAAGTCAAGTATACTTTTTAAAAAGCAGAATAACTTTTTGATGTGAACTTTAAAATGCTTTCCCTTCATTTAACTGGATGCATTAAGCCCCTTCTATGTGCCAGGCACTGTGGGTATGAAACAGTCGCAACCATCAGTGAGTTCAGGCAGATGAGAAAACAAAGGCTTAGAGAGTTCTGTCATCTGAGGTCACACTGCTGAACAGTGCTTGAATCTGGGATACAACCCTAGATCTTTCTGATCCCAAATTAGATGCTGGGGTATAGTTTTAATTTTATCCTTGAAAATGAGAGGTATTGAACCCTGTAAAGTTGAAGAGGCACTAGGAGATGTGTTTGTAGTGAGGTCACTTGCACAGTAAGGAGGGATTGAAAGAAGCAACAGGACAACAGACTTTCTGTTCATCTAGGAGAGGAGTGAGGATTTAAACTAAAGGCAGTATCAGTGACTGAAGTGGAGGGAAAGGTTTTGTGGTCATTTAGGAGATAGTGCAGGAAGATTTGTGATTGGTGTGGAAGAAAAGTAGAAGTAGGTGGAAAAAGTGGCAGCTAAGGCTTTAGTTTTGGGGACTGGGTAGATGGCAGTGCCTTTCTCCTAGACAGAAAATGCAGGAAGAGGAATAGGTTTGTGGAAGGAGACAGTTTTTGACTCTAAAAGGCATATTAAAATGGCATTCTCTGGTTGTAACCTCTGTAGGCTAAATCCATTTTGTGACATACCAACTTATGTTTTCAAAAATTACATAATAAATCAAACATTAAGAGTAATTGGGAAAATTTCCTTAAATTTATATGTTAAGCATATCACAATTTTTGTGACATAGGGTCTCATTCCGTTGTCCAAGCTGGAGTGCAGTGGCATCATAATAGCTCATTGTAACCTCAAATTTCTGGACTTAAGTGACCCACCTGCCCCAACCTCCTGAGTAGCTGAGACTACAGGGATGTGCCACTATAGCCAGCTTATTTGTGTGTGTGTGTTTAGAAACAAGATCTTGTTATGTTTCTCAGGCTGGTTTTGAACTCCTGGCCTCAAGCAATGTTCCCATCTAAGGCACCCAAATTGTTAGGGTTACAGGCATGAGCCACACCCGGTTGAATATCATATTTTTAAGTGATACTTTCACAGAATAACTTCATATCTATTGTTTTATCATATGAGGTAATTTTTATAAAATAATGTTGTTAAATAAAAAAAAATTTAAAATTGTGCTGTCATCAGAGCATATAGAAAGTGATTGAAGCCATGGGTATAGAAGCGATTACCGTGAGAAGTGGTGTATAATAATGGGGGTTGGAAAGGAAAGAGACTTGGAGAATAGGCAAAGTTAAGAGGGATTAAGTGAAGGCTGCAAAACTGAGCAGTGAAACCTGATCAAGTGAGTCCCATCACAATGGGGATGACATCTGCTCTTCTCATTTCTGTAATGGCAGCACCTAGCACAGTGCTTGGTCAATAGGCACTCAATATGTAATACCCTAAAGAACACAGTCAAATGTCACCAGGAGGAGAGGAAGGTTACAGATGCCATTGGCTATGGCAATTCAGTGACTGGGGATGTGTGTGAGTGAGCTGGATGGCAGGCAATGGGGAAAGAAGTGAACCAGAGGTAAGAAAGTGAAGACAGAAACTGAGGGTTTCTTTTCCCAAACATTTGACTGAGAAAAGAGATGTAGTATTAGTTAAAGGGAAATGTATGATTAAGGAAGTTTCTTTTCAAGATAAAAAATTGAGCATAGCTTATGTGAAAGGGTAAGAGCCAAGGGGGAAATAAAATCTTAAAGTTAGAGGAGAAAAAAGAATTAATGGCACAAGGTCCCCAAGAAGGTAGAAGTGGATGCAATCCAAAGTAGGGATACATTATCTTTGGACAAATACAAGAGTCAGGAGGGAGAAAAGACCCATGTGACTATAAAGACATTCCTGGTGGAGGAGGGGTTTAGGAAGAGCTTTCTCAGTGACCTTTATGTTTCTCTATTTTAATAGATTTCTACTTGGAAAACTACTCTGGGAAAAAGGGATTGATAAATAGAGAAGTCTACACTTTACAAGACCTCAATACACCTAAAAAAGAACCCAAACAGATAATATCTTTCCTCTAAGGTGGATCAATGGAAAAGAAATTTCAACAAAAATCAAGGAGCTCAAGTATAAATAGATATATCATAAAAGTGGAAGATGGGATTAATTTTACCCCAAATAGTTAAAAGAAGTAGTAACAACATCAGGAAAAGAATAAAAAAAATAGGAAAATTATATGTAATTGCAAAAAGTGAATATTTACAAACCTTATAAACACATATGAGACCACAAAAAGAGCCAGAAGGAGTGTTACCTTTTAAATACAACAGAATGAAAAAGTCAGGGAAGTCAGCGAAGCAGGAATGATTAGTATTTACTCTTATTCTATTTGAAATATTTAAGTAAAGTTTAAAAACAAAAATCAGTGATATGTTGAAATGTGGAAGACCACAGAGGAATGGGAAAAGATTCAACAAAGTTCAGTTTCAGTAACTAACATCTAGTGTTAACAAATGCTTAGGGTTTAGTGACTGCATTCTGTGATAATAATAACAATAATGTCTGAAGTCCTAGGAATGTCATTAGATACCATTTTGGATAGTTCTTGTAGACTTGAGATGATGCCTATTTTAAGTTACAAAATAGTGTCTGCATTTAACAACAAACACACACAAAAATAGACATTACATGACCTGGAAAATTGAAGAATTTTAAACTGACTAAGCAAGAAGATATTGGGAAGCATTTTTATAAAAATAAATTTAAAAACATATTGTTGGAATGGAATATTGGAGAGCATTAAGAAAATAAGCACCTATCCTATGATAGTGGCAAGTCTGGGAGAGCAAAGAGGAAGAAAAAAAGAGTAATGTGATTTGTATTAAGCAAGTGTTTTCTTTTCTTTTTTGAGAGAGGGTCTCACTCTCTTGCCCAGGCTAGAGTGCAGTGGCATTATCATAGCTCATTGCAGTGTCAAACTCCTGCGCTCAAGCAATCCTTTTGCCTCAGCCTCCCAAAAAGCTGGCACCACAGGTATGGGCCACCATACCCAGCTAATTTTTCTATTTTTTGGTAGATACAGGGTCTCACTATGTTTTTCAGGCTGTTCTCAAACTCCTGTCCTTAAGCAATCCTCCCATGTCCACTCCCAGTGTGTTACAGTTACAGGCACAAGCCTCTGTGCCTGGCCTAAGCAAGAATTTGATTCTTTGAAAGAAGCCGAGATCTTGTTTATATGGGTCTGGAGTAAACTCGTTCATTCATCCATTCATCCAGTAACCATTCAATACCTGAGCTCATAGTACATGAGACACACATTTTAAGTGCTGGGAATGTTGTTTTGACCAGGATATACAAGGTTCCTGTTCTCATGAAATTTATGTTCTAGTAAGAGAGTCAACAGACAGTGTTGCCCAGCATCACCAGCTTTATGGGGCTAGGAAGTCTATTGATCAGAAGCTATGTATCTCCTCAGCAAGGGGGGAGGAAGGGATGAAGGAGGAAGATTTTTCAGAAGGTCCACATAGCACAGGGCTTACAAATCATCGAGGCTCAAAAAACAGAGTCACATAGCCAAGGTGACTAATGCACAAGTATGATAACTAGCACTCTGTGCCACAGTCTGTAAGAAAATAGAGAAGTTTTAGCTTAAAGCAAGAATAATCACAATAAAATCTCATAGCCATTTACAAACACATATAAAAAACATACAAGGAGTTTTTAATGATCTTTTTTTAAGCTAAGAGGACTAAAAAAGTGGAGAGAAACTTAAACTTCATTATATAGAATGAAACTTTATGTCAGATGAAAGAAAGATTTTATGGTGGCCAAGAGATCAGGATTATACGGTTTATTGTGTGTGTGTTGTTACTAACTGAATTCCATTTTGATTTACATACCAGTTGTTTTAATACAATAGGATTTGCGTGTAAGTTATATGTACATTTTTTTTCTGGGCAGAGAGTCTATAGTTATCATCATATTCTCAAAGGCCTCTGTTAACAAAAGCGTTTAAAATTACTGTTGTAACTGATTTGCTGTGGAGCAACTTGATTTCTCTCATTCCCTACTTCAAAAAAGCATAACCTAGTTTTTTCAGTAAATTGGGCATTTGATGGTGCTGGTACTTGTATTTTAATAAACTGCCTAATTCCTCTTCTAACTGTCTCTTTCCACTATTTAAATATTTTTCAGCCTTCTTCTCTCTTCTCAGTGTGTGGATTTGTTGCTGCCAAGTGAGTCAGTTGAGATGAGAATGCTAATTTATTTGAAATGATGCTCTGAAAAATACATCAAAAGGGTGTCAGTTTGCTATATCACAAGGGCAGATTATGCTCATTGGACAGGTCAGTTCTGGCCCCAAATGTCCACTGTGATTACAGTTCCAAACAGGGCATTTTGTGAGGCAAGTTAAAGGAAGGAACTGCAGTTTTAAGAGAGACTAGGAGCTTCTTTTTTGCCTTCCTGGCTCTTTACTGTTCTCTGCTTTATAATGGTTTATTTGCTTCCAGTTCCATTTTTCTAGGTGCTGTAGGAAATCTAAAATTTTTCTCAACCCACTGCTAGTATCTTCCAATCACTTCCAAGTAGAGGTGGCAAAGCCTCTGCCTTGGTTTTTAATGCAGAAGTCTGCTCTACTCCCAGCTCCAATGACTGTAGCAATATGTGGTCTGTAGTTAACGACCTTCATAAGAGAGCTACCCTCTGCACTTGCCCTGGAAATAAACTCACTGCAAATTTCACTTTGGAACAAGAAAAGTATAAATAAATATGTTAAAAGCTTTCAACTGCTTTTCCCCCAACCATACCAGTGCTCCTCTGCCCCTAGCATTTACATGTTTCTCTGTTTCCACTGGTTTCATTTGTGTGATATCTTAGTACTTTTAAGATATGGCAACTTCTCTTTTAAAAGGGAATCCTTGGCCAAGTCACTTTACCGATGTTAGAACCTTTTTTCTTGTGAGGCTTTAACACATTCCCTCCAGTTTCTTCTAGTGGACATTTTGACGGCTACCTTCTCAAGTCAAGCGGACATTAGAAAGGCAACACTGGAGGAGGAGGATGAATTACATTAACCTTGACAGCAGGGGAAGTTTGAAGTAGTCTTTTGAACCAGGTGTTTGTCCCCTAGGAACAAAATTCATAGATTTTAGGACATGATCTTTTCCTTATGATGGCTCTATTGCCGTATTGTTAAGACAAATCAATTTGTGTCCCCACAGCATGGAGTCCACCCTGAATTACTTCTAGAATTTTTCTATCAGAAGAGATTAGGACAGCAATCTTGATGGATGTAAGGCCAAGAAAACTTGTGTGAAGAGATAGGTTTGGTCAGGTGTGGTGGCTCATGCCTGTAATCCTGGCACTTTGGGGGGCTGAGGATGGAGGGTTGCTTGAGGCCAGGAGTTTGAGACCAGCCTGGGTAATACAATGAGACCCCAACTCTATAAAAAAGAAAAAAAAGTTAGCTGGGCATGGTGGCACATGTCTGTAGTCCCAGCTACTTGGGAGGAAGAGTTGGAGGATCACTTGAGCCTAGGAATTTGAGGCTGCGGTGAGCTATGACTATGCCACTGCACTGCAGCCAGAGTGACAGAGTGAGACCTTGTCTCTAACAATAAAACAGAGACAATTATGTACAGAAAGAAAACCAAAAAAATAAAAACCCACCAACTTAGATTACATTTTGTTGGGACTGGGGCTTCAGCTCCTCAGCTGAGCAGATGTGACTTCTGTAGGGTGCTCATGTGATGAACCTGGGTTGCATAATGCCACACACCACACAAGCTGTGTCTCTCCAGTAGCTCCACACAAATGAAAGAGAATACTTCTATAAAAAATTCTGATTTTGTAATCAATATAACCAACGCTTTGCCCAGGAGAAGTAAAGAACAACTCGGAGACCACAAGCACAACTGAAACCATGGTGTCCAAACCAGGCTTGCCTTCATCTTGGCTGTCTTAGCATTAGCTCAAAAATCCAAAGAATTGGAACTTCAGTAGCTGCTCAGCTTGGCCATCTGATAAACCTCTACTTATTCTTTAATTCTTATCACAAGCAGAGCCTCCTCTGCAGTGCTTCTCTGATTCCTGCAAGGCTGTGAGGTTCTATATCTTCAATCCAATCAGTTCCTTCTTCAAACTCTTACTAAGAGCAACATTTATCGCATTATATGGTAACTTTTTACTTGTCTCACACCCCTATAAAAGTAGGTACTCCCTTAGGACAGAGCTATTGCATTTATTTTTTTGTATCCCCTGCACTAAGTATAGTGTCTAGCTTGTTGTAGCAGTCTTAATATATTCTTCTTGAGGCCGGGCGTGGTGGCTCACGCCTGTAATCCTAGCACTCTGGGAGGCCGAGGTGGGCGGATTGTTTGAGCTCAGGAGTTCAAGACCAGCCTGAGCAAGAGCGAGACCCCATCTCTACTAAAAATAGAGAGAAATTATATGGACAGCTAAAAAAAAATATATTTATATATAGAAAAAATTAGCCGGGCATGGTGGTGCATGCCTGTAGTCCCAACTACTTGGGAGGCTGAGACAGGAGGATCCCTTGAGCTCAGGAGTTTGAGGTTGCTGTGAGCTAGGCTGACGCCACGGCACTCACTCTAGCCTGGGCAACAAAGTGAGACTCTGTCTCAAAAAAAAAAAAAAAAATATATATATATATTCTTCTTGAATAAATGAATAAACAAGTTGAATTGAGAGTACCAACAATCACAATTTGATAACTGTTTACAATGATTCCTTATTTTTCAGTATTTTCTACTTTCATTTATGCCTCTGCTTCTGCTTTCTGTTCTTCTGTAGCATTTTTTTTTTTTTTTATTAAAACAACCACCATTTTGTAATGGGGATGAGTTTGGGTCAGGAAATTAGGCCACAGTAGGGACTGTTCATCCCTCTCCAGGATGACTGGGGCTTCAGCTGGAGTGGATCTGGTGATTGGCCCTGGCTGAGACTGCCCACCTGCGGCCATATGTCTAGAGCGTCAGTTCTAGCTGTCAGCTGGGTTTTTCTGCTCTTCTCCATATCACATTGCCTGAGACTGGAAGTCCCCGATGACTTGCATGTCAGGCACCTAGCCACTGAAGGCTGGCATATCTAGAACTGGTCAGACATCCTTCATAGCATAGTGGTCTCAGAATAGTCAGAACACAGCAGTATTATACCCAATGTGTTTCACTTCTCTAGTGAACCCATCAATCTAAAAACATGGGGGAGGTAGGGAAGGTGTGGTGAGCAGCATTCCTTCAACTGAAGGAAAAAAAACCTCAAAACCTCAAAACCAGTTTCATCACTGTTATGAAGTGTAACCAGTTCATCACCTTATAACGGATTATGCTAACATTATTGTAATCAATTCTGAGTCTTATGCACTATCTGACATCCAAAGAACCCTTTTCCCCCTTGGCCTCTGGATTTTTTAGAAAGTAGAAAGAATGCAAATTTCTGCAGGTGCTTCCAGAAACAACTTTGCCACAAGTTAAATCTATTTTCTGATGTCAACTTATATTTTTAATATAAATAGTCATATATAATATATTCAACTTACTTTTTAAAAAAATGACACACACATTAATCAAACTAGGAAGAGTAATGAAAGGATGGCCTTGTTAGTGAAATAACAGAAAAAATATTTAACCCATAGTAAGGGCTATAAAAAATCATACGAGCACTTGTACACACGCATGCGCTCTCTCTCACTCTCTCTCTCTTTCTCTCTCTCTCTTCTCTCTTTCCTGACAGGAACACCATGGAGTTCCATTTTCACAACATCTGAAATGATCCAAGCAGGTAGAAAGGAAATATAAATCTTTCTCTTTACATTCGCCAGCTCACTGCCTTTTAGAATGTGTTTTCTTATAGCCTCAAGGAGTTCCTGAGTGGACAGCAGATGTGCTAGGCACAGGCCTCAGTTTCTGCCCTAAACTATATCTCAAGGGCAGAATCAATGACAAGATCACAATCAAGCAATAAATCTGTCTCCAAAGGAAAGATGGCCACTTCTCTAATCTGCCTGCCACTAAGTAAAGAGAAGAAGATGCAGCAATTCATGGTACCCTGTTAATCTCGCTACAGCAATCAATCATCTTCACTCCTTTTACAACTCCTAAGTAAAAAGTCTGAGTAACTGGTCTTCTATGCCAATGCACTCTCCCTCTTCCTCTTTCATGTTGGCCCTTTTTCCTGTCTGGAACAAGTAAAATAAACTTTTTCCTCTTTCTATCTTAAACTTTGCCTGGAGAAATCTTTCTTAAAACCCCAATTCACTAGCTCACACCCTAACAAATAATAGGGAAAATTTCCAAAATCCACACACCTAGAACATCACATTTTTCTAGGGATCACTTTGACAGAGCAACTTAGAATCTATGGTTTCAGCAAATTAAGTCTTATATAAAATGAAACCATTATGTAAAATAGGATTTTAAATGTGATTTTCATTGTTACTTTTAATTAGCAACTGCCATGTGGATGGGTACTTTGAGTTGCTTTACAGGCATAAACTATAAAACCCACAGAACCCCCAGGATATGGTAATATGAATCTCTCTCAGGAAGCCCTCCACTGAGATAAAAGACCTGCCTAACCCACGATTGTTCGTTCTCTAAGGAAGTAGATTGAATAAAAAGACTGTTTGCTATTGCTAATTTTTTTTTTTTTTTTTGAAGCAAAGCATGCCAAGGTATGTGTGTCTTTTCCCCAGAAGTGTCTGGGGAAAAGTCTGCAAAATCTGCCAACTCTGCTTAGTGCTCTTTTCGGTAGGAATCATGCTTTTCTGGCATTTTATGTTTCTATGTAAGAATACGGAGTAACCTTTCTCTCAGGGTCCTTAATGAGGTAAGAGAGCTCTGAGTGGGTAGCAACTGTGATTAGGTGTCTGTACAGGGGAAAGGAATAAACAGGGTCATAAAATACATTATTTACTGACATCCTAACAAGGCCTTGACTGAAGGCCAAACAATCACAGAGTGACCAATGCTGCTTCTGAGTCTTAAGATAATTTGGACAATTAATTATAATTAAAAAGCATTTAATAAGGATTTATATAACTAATGGTCAACTGCCTTCAGGCAGTGGGCTAGAAGTCGTGCTTTGCTGACCATAATGGTACCTGAGGCAAAGGAAAAATAAGTAATATTTATCCAGTCTTTATTAAAATTGTTGATTCTTGTTCATACTTTTTATTTTGATTTTTTTACATCATTTTTATTTTTAAAAATATTGCATCAACATATAAATTATGATTACTGAGTGTTTTTGGTAACCCTTAAATTTGGTGCCTGTGGCAAGTGTCTCGTTATCTCACCTTAGTCCAGGCCCTGTGTCCAGTCAATGGGAGGGGTATTTGGATATTGCTTGGCCTGCATTTGAAAGAGAATAAAGGGGGAACAGAACCTGGGACATATCTCTGAACCTTGGCGTCTTGACATTTCCAAAACAATGTGATCAAAAGAATCAAATTCCAGGATGGGCCAGATACCGGAGACAGCCCCATGTCCTGTGAGTACCAATATTACACCATTTTACTGATGAAATACTAGGACAGTATGAGTGGCAGACATGCCTGGGAAGAAAAATCTAGAAAGTGGCAAGTGAGAGCTTGAACCCAGACTAGATATATTCCATAGGCCATGTTTCCAGCCACTGGGCTTCAAGAGATTGACCACTCACTGTGCTTCCCAGCACTCCCCACTGAAAAAGAAACATATGGCATGGCATGGCAGATCATAAATGTAATGTTATCACTTTAGGAAGCCAAGGTGGGAGGATCACTTGAGGCCAGGAGTTCAAACTAGCCTGAGCAACATAGAAAGACCCTGACTCTACAAAGTATGGAAAAGAATATCCAGATATGGTGGCACATGCCTTTAGTGCCAGCTACTTGGGAGGCTGAGGCAGGAGGATTGCTTGAGCCTAGGAGTTCAAGTTTGCAGTGAGTTATGATGAGGCCACTGCTCTCTAATTCAGGCAACAGAGTGAGACCTTGTCTCAAAAGAAAAAAAAATAATATTTTTTTTCTTTCTTAACAGTCAATTAAAGCTATGAGAAAAAATCTGAGTGTTAATAATTTTTATTACATTTTGCCTCTTACAGAAGTAACATATATTCACTGTAGAGAAGTTAGAAGAGAAACAAACAGGAGAAAAATAAATCATAATCACATTCCAAGAGCTACTTACTATTAGCATTTTGTTGCATCTTTCTCTGTTTTATTTTAATAAAAATAAATTATTTGTACATAATTTTAAAATGAAACTATGCTACCTGAGTTTTTTTGTAAGTTCCTTTCTTCAGTTAACACTATACCATAACATCTTTCTCTGCCATTGCTTTTTTTTTTTTTTTACAGAGTAATTTGCAATGGCTTGATAGTATGCATCACTAATTCATGAATATTTTTGTGTCTCCAGGCAGGGAGCTAGCCACAGGAGATACATCAGTTAACAAAATAAAGAATTTGGCCCTTTGGGGTTGATGTTTAAGTAGAGAGACTTTAAGAAACTAAATTAATAAATGTGTCAGTTAATAGGGGCACTATTTTCTAAGGAATGGTTGGGGAGATAGGGGGATGTTATGAGCTAAGTTGCACCCCCCCAAAAAAATTCATATATTGAAGTCCTAACTCCCAGTACCTTAGAATGTTACCATATTAGGAGATAGGGTCTTGACAAAGGTAATAAATTTAAAATGAGATCATTAGGGTGTGCCATAATTCAATATGAGAGGTATGCTTAGAAGAAGAGTAAATTTGGACTCAAGCACATAGGGGGAAGATCACAAGAAGACATGGGGAGAGGATGCCATCTACAAGCCAGGGACAGAGGCCTGGAGCAGGTCCTTCCCTCATGGTCCCTAAGGAAACCAATCCTGCTGGCACCTTGATCTTGGACTTCCAGTATCCAGAACTATTCAGGATGCCAAGCATCTGGGGTATGGGTGTGGGGAGCCTGCCAGCAGGTAAGTCTCTGGGTGAGCACCAGTCCTCAGCCCCTGGAATACATGGCATGCCCGGCTCCAGACCACAGATAGATTCCCACTCCCCTGATCCCACCCTTGGAACCTCTGACCACCCCCCTTGCTCCCATTGGAATGCCAGACCTTCCCTCCACACCGCCCAGGCACCTGAAATTCTACACCACTCCATCTGGGAACCCCACACCTGCCGTCCCATCCCCACACCTGTCCCCCACCCAGACCTGCCCTCCTCAACCCCAGACCTGTCCTCAATCCCAGACCTGCCCTCCCCAGCCTGAGACCTGTGCCCCCAGCCTCAAAACTGCCATACTCTTCCAGGCCCTCACTCTGATCTCTCTGATGGAGGCATTTCAGGCACCGCGGCTGCAAGAGGGAAGAGCGAGGGCAGGAAAGTCCCTGCTCTCTTGGTGTGGAGGCCTCCAGCTGGGAGAGAGAACCCTGTCCTCTGACTCCCTGCAGCCACAAGCCCACTCACCTTCTTCAGCCTTTGCTGCTTCATCTGGGGTTTCTGGGGGTTCCTCTCCAGGGTGGCCACCTGCTAGGGTCAGGGACAAGGTCAGTGAGACCATCCACCCCTCACCAAGTTACACCACAGCCCCCCCCCCCCGGCCTTGGGCCCTGGATACCTGGTCTGAGTCAGCTGGTGCAATGCTATGATCACTCCATGAGCTCTCATTCTAGATGCGCTTCCAACTGCAACACTCACTCACTGTGTCACCTTGGGCATGCAGCCTGGCTGCCCTGAGACAGTTTCTCATCTGGAGAGTGGCATGGGAACCACACTTACCTCACAGGGTCTCCTGAGGACTCAGTGTCATGTAGCTGTCATCATTGTTCTCACCACCATCCCTCTGAGGAAGAGCCAGGCACAAGCACCCTCACATTCCTGTCCTCCCTTGAACCTCATCATGACGCTGTGAGCCATGCACAACAGGCTCATCACCCCTACATTTTCCAGGTTAGGAAATAGAGGCCCAAGGAGGGCAGTGACTTGCCCAGGGCCCCCTAGGAAAGGCTGGTTCCTCCCTCTACCTGGGGGCCCTGTCCCAGCTGCCTGCAACCCACACTCAGCACCACCAATGACCAGGGTCCCGCCTGTGGGCTCTCTGTCTTGTCCATGTCCCCAGCCAGGACCATCCATGGTAGGAGGGGTACAGGGTGCCTTGAGAGGCCTGGTTGGCTGGCTCCCACCTGCCCCAGGCCCACTGTAAACTTTGACCCACAAGCTGCATTTGAGGACACACCAACAGCTTCATGACCTTAATGAGGAAAGTTCACACAGAACTGCCTCTCCCTCCATTTAGGAAATAGTCACCCAAGGTGCCATGCCTGACTGACAAAGCAGCGTCTGCCTAAGGTGCTGGGCGGGACAGTTTTCTTCCTCATTTACGTGGAAGATTCTGAGGTCTGATGAGGAAGCATCCACTGGGAATTCATGAGTCCCCTGGGTCCTTCTCAGAAGCCACCTGTAACTCATGTCCCTGCTAACTGGGTAGTGCACTGAGAATCCTATAACTGTGATTCTGACACTGATTAGCAGTGTCTGCAAAGGGCATAGCGGAGACCCACAGAAAACACATGTCTGTCCCACCTAAGCCTATAGGGGAACAAAGCTGAGCAGCCCATCTGCCCCCCTGGCCTGTGAACCTTCTCTGCTATCCCCACATCTGGTGTAGGCAGAGAGCCCCTCCCCATGAAGGTGCGGTGCAGACAGGAGCAGCAGGGGCCTGGTTCCTGAGGAATGGCTGCGCTAGTTTGGGGAAGGAAGGAAGCCTGACCTGCCACATCCACCCGAGAGCCTGGAGGAAGCTCCATCAGCAGATGGACCAGTGTGGGAGCCAGAGCCCTGCTAACTCCCCAGCTCATGCCCTGCTGAACAGCACAGCTGCTACCACCACACCCCCTGACCAGGGCCTCCTGCCCCCACCCCACCTGTCCATGGACACACACATCTCTCTTCCGTTAGTTCAGACTAGACATGACTGGAATTTTTCAAGTAAACTGTCAGTGAGAAATGTTTTTTTAAAAGCCATACCTGGCCCAGTACCTCTTCCTACCTCACCCTTTTCTCCACCCCCAGCACTTGCCCCACCTCCCGGCCTTCGTGTTACTTTGATGAGCAGATTCTTGCTCAGTGTGTTGACTGAGATTTTTATATTTTCTGGAGAATTTTATGTGGAGAGGGGAAAGAAGGAAGGACGAGTTCATCTGGGACTCTGGGTGACTCTGAACTCTGAGCTGGGCTGTCTTGTGCCCATGTGACTCTCTCCTCCTCCCCAGGAGCTGTTCAGGAAGGTGGTGCCCTATGGATGCCTGGGCTCCATCTGGAGCCAGTGGAACAAGAAGGACAAGGAGCACCTGGCACCCACCATCTGTGCCACCCTCACCCACTTCTGTGGTCAACTGTGTCATCACCATATGTCTTAGGGACCACAGTATGATGGGCCAGGACAGGGCCAGAGTGGTGGGGAATTGGGTCAGGATGGCCAGGGTAAGCCGTGAAAGGGCCCAGGGAATTCCCTCTCTGGAGACGAGGGAACTGCCCCTTCTCCTCCATCGGCTCTCAGGATTGTACAGTTCATAGACCCTTCCTGTCAGGGGCACACTGGCCTTGACACCCATGGCCCAGTGCTGGATGCTCATTTCCTCCCTGGGTTCCTTCCTTGGGTGGAAGTAAAATCTTCCTCCCTGTGACTGTTGCTCATGGAGTCCCAGGTGTGCCCTCTTGTGGCTCCCTGGGCCTCTGTCTGACCCAGGATGGGAGACGTCAGCCGAGGGGCCTGAAGGTGGAGCAGGCAGGGCTCCACGTCCCCCTCCCCATGCTTTATTTTCTTCTCTCCCCAAGAGCATCTCATTTCCGGAACTTCTCCTCAGCCCACGCCATCCTCTGTTCTGGAGAGCACCCTGATATATCATCTCAAGAAGACTTGGGGACAAGTTTACAGGTGGATAGGACTCTCTCCACAGAAGCACCAGGGTGGACCAGGGACCTCCCATCAGTCTGGCCATTACCATAAATGACCCTAGGTGGCGACGGAAAGCCAGGGACACTGGAGGCAGGGGTGGGCTGATGGGGGAGATCTCTAAGTTCCCCCAGGGACCTTAGGCCAGGATTTTCAACTCAGCACTAAGTTTTTTTAACTATCAGGCAAGAGCTGTTGCCAACTGGAGACATTCAAGTGTGTACTACACAGGAAATGGAACTCCTTGCCCAACTCACATCTGAACTGTAAAAACAGCTGCTCAGTTGAAATGGGGCTGGAGCCCAGGGGACCAGCATGACAGCTCCTTCCCCAGTGCTGTGGAGCCCTTGAGACTCAGAGGAATCCAGTGAAAATGCTCACCCAGGCAGTTTGGTATTTTTGAAGTTCTTAAATAAAAAGAATTTGAACGTACACACCTCCCCTTTGTTCCCAAATTTATCCTCCTTTCTTTTCCCTCTCCACAGAAAAAGCTCCAGAAATTTTTAAAACCTCCTAAAAACAGACAACACGCTGAGCCAGGATCTACTCATCAAGGTAAATGGAGGCTGGGAGATGGGGGAGCAAGAGTTTGGGGGGCAGAGAAAAGGGTGAGGGGGAAGAGTTACTGAATCATTTTTTTTTTTTTAATTTTCTCACCAAAAGTTTACTTAAAAATCCCAGTCACCAGTCATGTCTAGGCTGGACTACCAGGAAGAGAGGTTTTGGGCAGGTGGTATGTGGGGGTAGGAGCCCCTCATCATGGTTACAGCGCAATTTCTCCCAGACATCAAATTAGTGAGGTTTTTTGGTTTTTTTTACTGCTTTTAATATGGAACCCCTCCAGCTCCTCTGAATGCTGTGAACTGTCTCAATTCTGAGGGACAAATAGGACTCATGACTGAGTGTGCTTCAGGTGTCCCTGTGTCACAACTGCATTTTTTGAGGAGCCTTGGGAGGAGGAGGGGCAGTGAAGATGACAGTGGGAAGCATTCACTGTTTGGGTGAATTCTCTGCTCTCCAGGGTTTCTTTCCCCTGCGGTGAAAGTGCTCAGATGACCTTAACTTCAAGGCCTTAAAAATCTTTGAAACACATACAAGGTCTTCAAGGGGACTTGCTGAAAATACATACAGAACTCCTGCAAATCAGCAAGACAGGCAACATAGTAGAAAATAATCTAGAGCTAGGAATCGGCACTTCGTAAGTGAAAAAGGCTACACAAATCACTAATACATATGTAATGACCCTGGGATTCCTCACTCCCTTTGTCTACACCCACCATGGTTCTCATCCATGTCACCACCAAGAAAGGCTCTGCTCCCAGTGAGACTGCTGAGCCTGGGAACACAGGAAAGGTGGGAAAATCATGGACTTGATGTAACTGTGTTTGAACACAAAGCACTGTAAAGGGTTTGTGCCCTGATTCTGGGTTTCTCAGTTTTTACTGAGTTTTCTGCCAATAACCTTTTATTGGGATTTAGCTTCCCTGTTTGTCTAATGGAAGAATGAAACTGAATCAGAATTGGGACTTTATATTTAACTCATAAATTCTATTGAATCTGGCCAGCACACTGTTTCTCTCTCTCTCTCTCTCTCTGTCTCTCTCTTTCTCTAACAGAATTGCCTGTCAATATTTAATGGGACCAGATTAAATTAAAAACCTTCTGCACAGCCAAAGAAACAGTCACGAGAGTAAACAGCCTACAGAATGGGAAAAAATTTTTGCATGCTACACATAAGAAAAAATCTAACAACCCTATCAAAAAGTGGGTAAAGGACATGAATAGCAATTTTTCAAAAGAAGATATAAGAATGGCTAACAAACATGAAAAAATGTTCAACATCTCTAATCATCAGGGAAATGCAAATCAAAACCACAGTGAGATATCACTTAACTCCAGTGAGAATGGCCTGTATCGAAAAGTCCCAAAACAATACATGTTGGTGTGGATGCAGAGAGACAGAAACACTCACACACTGCTGGTGGGACTGCAAAATAGTGCAACCTCTGTGGAAAGCAATATGGAGATACCTTAAACAGATTCAAGTAGACTTACCATTCGATCCAGCAATCCCATTATTGGGTATCTACCCAAAAGAACAGAAGACATTCTATGACAAAGATACCTGCACCTGAATGTTTATAGCAGCACAATTCACCATTGCAAAGATATGGAAACAACCCAAATGCCCATCAATTCAGGAGTGGATTAGTAAAATGTGGTATATGTATACCATGGAGTATTACTCAGCTATTAGAAATAATGGCGATATGGCATCTCTTTGGTTCTCCTGGAGAGAGCTGGAACCCATTCTATTAAGTGAAGTATCCCAAGAATGGAAAAATAAGCACCACATGTACTCATCAGCAAACTGGTTTCCCTGATCATCACCTAAGTGCACATTTGGGAATAACACCAATTGGGAATCAGACAGATGTGGGGGTAGGGGGAGGGGATGGGTGTATACCTATATAATAGCACAATGCACACAGTCTGGGGAATGGACACACTTGAAGATCTGACTTGGGTGATGGGGGGCATGGGAAATATACATAACCTGAACTTTTGTACCCCCATAATAAGCTGAAATTTAAAAAAATCAGCTTCTCTTGAAAGATTAGGTGATTGGCCCAATTTCCACATTAAAACAATTGTCTGGAATTGAGTAGGAGGCAGTGTCCATTAGGCTGGATCACAATCTTTGCCCAAATGACACCCCTGTTGCTTCCCTCAGCATGCACCTCAGTGTGGAGGGGACAGAGACAGTGACCATCCCATATGTTCCTCTTCCTGGGCACTTCCCAGGCCTCTTGTGATTTATTTTGGGACTGTGTGATGAAGTTCTTTCCAAAGGGAATGCAAGGCAGTGAAGGGACGGTATGAATTCTCCACACAGTTCTTCCGTCTGTGTGGTTGGAAGCCGAAAAGCTCTGAGAGGGCAGAATCAGAAGGAACCAGCAAAAATCCCCAAGTTTTCACTGAAAGAGAGATGCCAAGAAAATCTCTCTGACTTATGTGGGCCTGAAATACAATCGAGACACAAAGCTTTCTTGTATAAAGCCATGGATATTTGATAGTTATATGTTACCATGGTATAGCCTGTCCTGTTCTGTACTGAATAATGGAATGAATAATAATAATATTAGCAAATATCTATTGAGTGCTTTTGGTATTGAATGCTTAGGCATTGGATTAAATGCTCTCTATATAATACTTCAGTCTTCATAATAATTTAATTAGATACTGTTATTTTAACCACTTTAAAGGTGAGGTTTAGAGAGGTTAAGTCATGTTCATCATACGTGATTGAGCTAGGAATTTTGATGACAACACTTTCAGTAATCTCTTTTCTTTCATCTATTCTATATTGCCTCTCTGAACCTTTCTTCATCTGTAAAACGTGAATAATTGTGTCAACTTTAAGGTCAGATATTAATTGCATAAAAAGACAGTTTGGATTTATTTTAAATTACTTGGATCAGTTTGAGGTTATGTGGAGAAATTTGCAATGGTTTAATGTACTTGAACCAGTCTGTACCAGACTCATATAGTGAGAATAATTTTGAGCTGGAATCTGCTGATATAGACAATATAGAACATCTTTGTACTTTTTTTTTAAGTTTCGATTACATAAATTCTTATTTTTAATTTTTAATTTTTTTTATTTCAGCATATTATGAGGGTACAAAAGTTTAGGTTACATATATTGCCCTTGTCCTCTCACCCAGAATCAGAGCTTCAAGCGTGTCCATCCCCTAGAAGGTGCACATCGCACTCATTACATAGGTATACACCCATCCCCTCCCCTCCCTCCACATCTGCCTGACACCCGATTAGTGTTATTCCTAAATGTGTTCTTAGGTGATGATCAGTGAAACCAATTTGATGGTGAGTACATGTGGTGCTTATTTTTCCATTCTTGGGATACTTCACTTAGTAGAATGGGTTCCAACTCTTTCCAGGAAAATACAAGAGGTGCTATATCGCCATTGATTTTTGTGGCCTAGTAGTACTGTATGGTATACATATATGACATTTTATTAATCCACTCATTTATGGATGGGCACTTGAGATGTTTCCACAACTTTGCAATTATGAATTGTGCTGCTATAAACATTCGAGTGCAGATGTCTTTTTTATGGCATGTCTTTTGTTCTTTTGGGTAGATGCATAAATGTAATTCACCACATAAATAGAAGCAAAAATAGAGACCATATTATCCTCTCAATAGATGCAGAAAAAGCACTGGGTAAAATTCAACACCCTTTTATGATAGGAACGCTTAACAAAATAGGCATAGATGGGGCCTACCTAAAAATGATGCAAGTCATATATGACAAACACACAGCCGGCATCATATTGAAGAGGGAAAAATTGAAAGCATTCCCACTTAGAACTGGAACCAGACAAGGTTGCCCACAGTCCCCAGTGCTATCCACCATAGTGCTGGAAGTCCTTGTCAGAGCAATCAGGACAGAGAACAGAATCAAGGGTGTCCAAATGGGGACAGAAGAGAAGAAACTCTCACTCTTTGCTGAGGATATGATATTATATCTAGAAAACCACAAGGACTCAACAAAAAGACTCCTGGAATTCATAAATGAATTCAGTAAATCTCAGGATACAAAATCTATACACACAAATCAGAGGCACTCATATATGCCAATAACAGTCAAACTGAGAAACAAATCAAAGACTCAATAACCTTCACAATAGCAACAAAGAAAATAAAGTACCTAAGAATATATTTAACTAAGGAGGTAGAAGACTTCTACAGGGAGAACTATGAAACACTGAGGAAAGACATAGCAGAGCACGTAAACAGGTAGAAAACCATACCATGCTCATGGATCAGAACAATCAACATTTTTAAAATGCCTATACTACCCAAAGGGATCTACAGATTGAATGCAATCCCTATTAAGTTGCCAACATCATTTTTCACATATATATAAAAAATAATTTTACACTTCTTTTTTTTTATTATTTTTTGTTTGTTTTTCAGCTCATTAAGGGGGTACAAAAGATCAGGCTATATACATTGCCCATGCCTCCCCATCCCCCCGAGTCTGAGCTTTAGTTGTGTCCATTCCCTAGACAGTGCACATCACTCTCATCATGTAGGTGTGCACTCCTCCCCTCCCCCCACCCCATCCCCCCCAGTCAGAACTTCAATTGTGTCCATTCCCCAGGCAGCGCGCATCGCACTCATCAAGTAGGTATACACCCATCCCTTCCATCCAGCCCCGACCTCTGTCCAATACGCAATTGGTGTGAATCCCAAATGTGCACTCAGGGAAACCAGTTTGCTGGTGAGTACATGTGGTGCTTGTTTTTCCATTCTTGGGATACTTCACTTAATAGAATGGGTTCCAGCTCTCTCCAGGAGAACCAAAGAGATGCCATATCGCCATCATTTCTAATAGCTGAGTAATATTCCATGGTATACATATACCACATTTTGCTAATCCATTCATGAATCGATGGGCATTTGAGTTGTTTCCACATCTTTGCGATTGTGACTTGTGCTGCTATAAACATTCGGGTGCAGGTGTCTTTTTTATAGAATGACTTTTGTTCTTCTCGATAGATGCCCAGTAATGGGATTGCTGGATCGAATGGTAGGTCTACTTGAATCTGTTTAAGGTATCTCCACATTGCTTTCCACAGGGGCTGCCCTAGTTTACAGTCCCACCAGCAGTGTATGAGTGTACCTGTCTCTCCACACCCACGCCAGCATGTATAGTTTTGGGACTTTTTGATAAAGGCCATTCTCACTGGCGTTAAGTGATATCTCATTGTGGTTTTGATTTGCATTTCCCTGATGATTAGAGATGTTGAACACTTTTTCATATGTTTGTTAGCCATTTTTATATCTTCTTTTGAAAAATTTCTATTCATGTCCTTTGCCCACTTTTTGATAGGGTTGTTCGATTTTTTCTTACTGATTTTCCTGAGTTCTAAATAGATTCTTGTTATCAGTCCTTTATCTGATGTGTAGTATGCGAAAATTTTTTCCCATTCTGTAGGTTGTCTGTTTACTCTTGTGACTGTTTCTTTGGCTGTGCAGAAGCTTTTTAATTTGATCAGGTCCCATTTATTTATTTTTGTTGCTGCTGTGATTGCCTTAGGGGTCTTCCTCATAAATTCTTTGCCTAGGCCAATGTCTGTAAGAGTCTTTGCTACGTTTTCTTTAGAATTCTAATAGTTTCTGACCTAAGGTTTAAGTCTGTTAACCAGCGTGATTTGAGTTTTGTGAGGGGTGAGAGCTGTGTGTCCTGTTTTAGTCTTCTACATGTGGATATCCAGTTTTCCCAGCACCATTTATTAAATAAGGAATCTTTTCCCCAGAGTATGTTTTTTTCTGCTTTGTCAAAGATTAGATGGCTATATGAGGATGGTTTTATATTTGGATTTTCTGTTCTGTTCCACTGGTCTGTGTCTCGGCACTTGTGCCAGTACCAGGCTGTTTTTAGAACCACAGCCTTGTAGTAAAGTTTGAAGTCTGGCAAATTAATACCTCCCATTTTGTTTTTGTTGTTTAAGATTGCTTTTGCTAAACGGGGTCTTCTCTGGTTCCATACAAAGCGTAAAATTATTTTTTCTATGTCTGTGAAAAAAGATGTTGGTAATTTAATAGGGATTGCATTGAATCTGTAGATAACTTTGGGCAGTATAGACATCTTAACAATGTTGATTCTACCGATCCATGAGCATGGTATGGTTTTCCACCTATTTACATGTTCTGCGATTTCCTTCCTCAGAGTTTCATAGTTCTCCCTATAGAGGTCCTTTACCTCCTTAGTTAGATATATTCCTAGATATTTTATTTTCTTTGTTGCTATTTTGAAGGGTATTGAGTCCTTAATTTGGTTCTCCGTTTGACTGTTATTGGAGTATATGAATGCCTCTGATTTGTGTGTATTGATTTTGTATCCTGAGACTTTGCTGAATTCATTAATCAATTCCAGGAGTCTCTTGGTTGAAATCTTGGGGTTTTCTAGATATAACATCATATCATCAGCAAAGAGTGAGAGTTTGATCTATTCTGTCCCTATTTGGACTCCCTTGATTCTGCTCTCTTGCCTCATAGCTCTTGCAAGGACTTCCAATACTATGTTGCAAAGTAATGGGGACAGTGGGCAGCCTTGTCTGGTTCCAGTTCAAAGTGGGAATGCTTTCAGTTTTTCCCCATTCAGTATGATGTTGGCTGTGGGTTTGTCATATATGGCTTGTATCATTTTTAGATAGGCCCCATCTATGCCTATTTTGTTGAGTGTTCTTATCATAAAAGGGTGTTGAATTTTGTCGAATGCTTTTTCTGCATCTATTGAGAGTATCATATGATCTTTATTTTTGCTTCTATTTATGTGATGAATTACATTTATAGATTTGCGTATGTTAAACCATCCCTGCATCTCTGGGATGAAGCCCACTTGGTCGTGATGGATTATTTTTTTGATAAGCACTTGAATTCGATTTCTTAGAATTTTATTGAGAATTTTTGCATCTATATTCATAAGAGAAATTGGTCTATAGTTCTCTGTTTTAGTTGCATCCTTTCCTGGTTTTGGTATCAGGATTATGTTGGCTTGGTAAAAAGTGTTGGGGAGAATCCCATCCTTCTCTATATTGGAGAATAGTTTATGTAGGATGGGCACCAGATTATGTAGGTATGGTAGAATTCAGGTGTGAACCCATCTGGACCAGGGCTTTTCTTTTTGGGAAGGTTTTTTATTGCTGTTTCATTTTCAGATCTAGATATCGGTCTATTTAGGAATTCTATTTCTTCCTGGTTGAGCCTGGGAAGGCTGTGTGAATCTAAGAATTTGTCCATTTCCTCCAGGTTTTCTAATTTGTGTGCATAAACATTTTTGTAGAATTCATATATGGTATCATGAATCTCTGTGGCATCAGTCGTGATTACTCCTTTTGTGTTCCTGATGGAGGTTATAAGAGATTTTTCTTTTCTGTTCTTGGTTAGTCTAGCCAGAGGTGTGTCAATTTTGTTTATTTTTTCAAAGAACCAACTTTTTGTTTTATTAATCTCCCTTATGGTTTGATTGTTGTCCTTTTCATTTATTTCTGATTTAATCTTAATAATTTCTCTCCTTCTGCTGGGTTTGGGATCGGTCTGTTCTTCCTTCTCCAGCACTTTGAGTCTATTCATTAGATTGTGTATTTGTAAGTTTTCTGTCTTTTTGGTATAAGCATTTATGGAAATAAATTTTCCTCTCAGGACTGCTTTAGCTGTGTCCCACAGATTTTGATATGTTGTATCTCCTTTGTCATTTAATTCAAAGAATCTTTTGATTTCCGACTTGATTTCTTCATTTATAAAATGATTGTTCAGGAGAAGGTTATTTAGCTTCCATGACTTTGGGTAGAAGTGAGGATTTCTGTTAGGGTTCATTGTTACTTTTATTCCACTATGATCTGAGAAGATGCAAGGTATAATTTCTATATTTTTAAGTTTTTTAAGACATGCTTTATGTCCTAAGATATGGTCAATCTTGGAGAATGTCCCATCAGCTGATGAGAAGAAAGTATATTCAGTGGTTTTTGGGTAGAATGTCCTGTAGATGTCAGTCAGGCCCATTTGATCGAGCGTTGTATTTAAGTCCACTATTTCTTTGTTTATTTTTTGTTTGGAGGATCTGTCCTGAACTGTCAGCTGCGTGTTAAAATCTCCGGCTACTAAAGTGTTGTTATCTATCATTTGGTTCAGATCAAGTAGGGTTTGCTTTATGAATCTGGGTGCACCTAGGTTGGGTGCATATATATTGAGTATAGTTATATCTTCTTGTTGAATTGTACCCTTCACCAGTATATAGTAACCATCTTTTTCTCTACTTTTGTTGATTTAAAAACTACGTTATTGGGGATTAGAACCACCACGCCAGCTTTCTTTTGGGTTCCATTTGCTTGGAATATTGATTTCCACCCTTTTATTTTCAGCCTAAATGCATCCTTGCAGGTTAGATGAGTTTTCTGAAGACAGCAGATACTTGGCTTATATTTTTTTATCCATTGGGCCAGTCTATGTCTCTTGAGTGGGGAATTCAATCCATTCACATTTAATGAGAGAACTGATAAGTGAGACAGATTGCTTTTCCTCAAGTTCGGTTGATTTTCATTGATCTGTTTTCTCTCTTGAGCCATTATGATAACTGGGTTTTTATATTTATCTCTTGATTAGTGTGACATTCGAGGGTCCTTCTTGTGCTGGACCATGTGTAACTCTGTTTTGAGTACTTCTTGGAGAGCTGGTCTTGTCTTGGTGAATTCCCTGAGTTTTTGTTTATCTGAGAATGTCTTAATTTCACCTTCATATATAAAACTGAGCTTAGCTGGGTACAGGATTCTAGGCTGGGCATTATTCTGTTTCAGAAGAGTGAGAATGGGGCCCCAATCTCTTCTTGCTTGTAAGGTTTCAGTTGAGAAATCTGGCGTGATTCGGATGGACTTTCCTTTGTATGTTACTTGTTTCTTTCTCCTTACAGCTCGAAGAAGGGCCTCTTTAGTGGATATTTTGGTCAGTCTAATGACTACATGATGTGGTGTCTTCCTATTTGGTATGAATCTCCCAGGGGTTCTTTGAGCTTCTTGAACCTGTATATCTAGAGATTTGGCTAGGCCTGGGAAATTTTCCTCAATTATATCTTCAAATAGTTTATTCAACCCTTGCTTATTGTCTTCTTCACCCTCAGGAATGCCGATAACTCTGACGTTAGGCTTCTTCACATAATCCCACATTTCTTGTAGACTATGGTTATTTCTCATGTTTCTTTGTTTTAACTCTGTGACTGACTTATTTAATTGGAAAGTGTTATCTTCGATCTCTGAGATTCTTTCTTCTGTTTGATCTACCCTGCTCTTGAGACTTTCCACTGTGTTTTGTAGCTCCTTGAATAAATTCTTCATTTCCAGGAGTTCAGTTTGATTTTTCTTCAGTATTTCGATTTCTTTGGTGAATTTTTCTTCCAAGTCCTGGATCTTTTTTGTGGTTTCTTTATGTTGATTATCCATTTTTTCTTGCATGCTGTTCAGCGTGTTTATGATCCATGTTTGAAATTCTTCCTGTGACATGTTGCTATTTGGAATCTGGTTTGTGTTAATTGGTGGTGAACTAGTAATCCTCTTTGAGGGTGAGGTTTCAGCTTGATTCTTTATACTTCCAGAGTTCTTTTGCTGAGCCCTTCCCATCTGGATGAATCCTTAAGATTTCTTCTTTCAGCTTTAGTCTGGATAGGGGCATGACGTGAGCGCCAGGTAAGCTGCCTCCTCTGTCGCTAGGGGGAGCCCTTCGCATGTTGTTCAGGATTTTGCTACCTCCGCTGGGGGAGCTGCTCCTCTTCCTCTCCCGAGGTGGTTTCCGTCTCTTTCTGCAAGAAAGACGAGAAAGACAGTGGATAGGGGGAGGGGAGCAGTGCCCTCGTTCGCCCAGCGCCCCAGCCGCTGCAGTTCCCACGGGCGATGGTCCTCCCCACCCCAATGTCCGCAAGGTCCACGCTCAACTCTCTTGTGACTGGGGAACCACTCAGTGTTCACACAAAGGCTTAGCTCCTAGTCGGTCCGTGAACTAGGCAAGGGAGCCGCCTGGTACCCAATCGCTTCGCCGGGTTTAGGCTGCAAAACCCAACAATGGCGACCGCCCGTCTGCAGCACTGTCACTGGGGTTGAACGCTCAGGGACCGGCAGAGGCCAGAGGAGCTGGACCGGGAGAATCCAGCCGCCCACCTACACGAGACAGATCGGGGTCTGCTCGAGCCGGGAGGGAGGCAGCCCTGCCGCCCGCCTATAGGAGACAGTTGCTAGGCGCCTCGGTGGCGCACAGCAGTCCAAGGTCCAAAATGCCTCCCGCCAATGTCTCCTCTGCAGAGCCCACATCTCCAGCGGCGATTCTGCGCCGACTTTGGGCAGATCCCCAATTGAGTGGGTCTGGAGGTCAGAGGGGGAGCAAGATGCTTTCCTGTGGGGCTGAACCCACCCCACTCTCTGGTGAGGTGGGTACAACCGTCCCGCGCTCCCTTCTCTAATGACCGTCTGCACTCTCCAGTTTTTCGCGATATATTTCCCGATCACCTCAGTCCTTTCTCGCTCTCTCTCTGTCCCACGCTGATTCTCCGTGGGTTCACACCGCCGTTCTTGTGGGGGAGTGAACCTCTAGCGTTGTGGCAGTCCGAGGCCCATGCCTTCCACTCCGGGAGCACAAATCCAGGAGGTCACCACCATTCCGCCATCTTCTACACTTCTTATGGAACCAGAGAAGACCCCATTTAGCAAAAGCAATTTTAGGCAATAAGAACAAAATGGGAGGTATTAATTTACCAGACTTCAAACTATACTACAAGTCTGTGGTTATTAAATCAGCTTGGTGTTGGCACAAGAACAGGGACATAGAACAGTGGAACAGAACTGACAATCCAGATATAAAACCATCCTCATATAGCCATCTAAACTTTTACAAAGCAGACGAAAATATACACTGGGGAAAAGAATCGTTATTCAATAAATGGTGAGGTGAAAACTGGATAGCCACATGTAGAAGACTGAAATAGGACCCACACCTTTCACCTCTCACAAAAATCAACACATGATGGGTAACAGACTTAAACCTAAGGTGTGAAACTATTAGAATTCTAGAAGAAAATATTGTAAAAATTCTTACAGTCATTGGCATAGGCAAAGAATTTATGAAGAAGACCCCAAAAGCAATTACACCACCAACAAAAATAAATCAGACCTGGTCAAATTAAAAAGCTTCTGCACAGCCTGAGGAACTGCCATGGAGAGCAAACAGACCACCTATAGAATGGGAGAAAATTTTTGCATCCTACACATTGGATAAAGGGCTGATAACTAGAATCTATTTAGAACTCAGGAAAATGAGCAAGACAAAATCAAACAACCCTATCAAAAAGTGGGCAAAGGACATGAACAGAATCTTTTCAAACGAAGACAGAACAATGGCCAACAAGCATATGAAAAAATGCTCAACATCTCTAATCATCAGGGAAATGCAAATCAAAACCACACTGAGATATCACTTATCTCCAGTGAGAATGTCCTTTATCAAAAAGTCCCCAAAAGGTAAATGTTGGTGTGCATGCAGAGAGATAGGAATACTCATACACTGCTGGTGGGACTGCAAACTAGTGAAACCTCTGTGGAAAGCACTATGGAGATAACTTAAAAAGATACAAGAAGATCTACCATTCGATCCAGCAATCCCATTACTGGGCATCTACCCAAAAGAACAAGAGACATTCTATAACAAAGACACCTGCATTTGAATGTTTATAGCAGCACAATTCACAACTGCAAAGATGTGGAAACAACCCAAGTGCCCATCCATACATGAGTGGATTAATAAAATGTCATATATGTATACCATGGAGTCCCACTCAGGTATAAGAAACAATGGTGATATAGCACCTCTTGTATTTTCCTGGATAGAGCCTATATCCAATCTACTATGTGAACTATCCCAAGAATGGAAAAGTAAGCACCACATGTACTCACTATCAGATTGGTTTCACTGATCATCACCTAAGGGCACATGTAGGAATAACATTAAATGGGTGTCGGGCAAATATGGGGGAAGAGGGAATGGGTGTATACATACATAATGAGTGTGACGCACACTGTCTAGGGGATTGACACGGTTGAAGCTCTGATTCAGGGGGTGGGGGCAAGGGCAATATATGTAACCTAAACTTTTGTACGGCCATAATATGCTGAAATTAAAAAAAGATTGTATATTCTACTGTTGCTCTGTGGAGTGTTCTCTATACATCTGTCAAGTCTAATTGCTTTATACTGTTTTCATATTCTCTCTTTTCTTATTAATAATTTCACTGGCTTTATTATAATTGAAAGAGAAATATGGAACTATCCTACTATTAGTATATGGCTGTCTATTTCTTAAATTCTGTCAATGTTTTCATTATATATTTGAGAAACTTGATATTGGAAAAACTATATATAATATATATGTACTATTTTCATAGGTTCCCAGTGAATGACTCTTTTATTATTTAATGTCCTTCATTTTCTCTTGTGACAATTTTGACTTGAATTATATTTTATAAAATATAACATTCTCACTTAAAATGTAATGTGCCTAATATAATTTTGACCTCAATTGTTCTCATATGGTTAACATTTTATTGGTATGTCTTTTTGTATCTTGCCAACTATAGTCTATTGTTTTCAGTAGATATAAAGATACATCTCTTGTACACAGAATATAGTTTTTAATCCCTGTATTCAATTCTGTCTTGGCTGGGAATGCTAGTGCATAAATATTTACATAATGTTCACAAAGGGAAGGACTTACTATTTCCCTATTATTAATTGTTTTATTTAATTATTATCATTATTTTGTCTTTCTTTCCCTCTCCTTTTGTCCTGCTTTGTGTCCCATTGCTTTTCAATGATATGCTTTGGTTATTTTCTCACTTTATTTCATGTATCTCTATAAATATTTTCTTTATGTTTAATCTGAGAATAACCTATAAGTTTTGAAGATACAACATACGTTTAACTGGTAACAACTTAACTTCAGTTGAATACAAAAATTCTTTCTCTTACATCTGCCCATAACTTTATGTCACTAATGTCAATAATTATATATTTTATATTGTATATCTATTAACAGATGGAAATGATTATTTTATAATTTTTTCTTTTAAATTTTATACATAATTAAATTGTTTTATGTACCATCATTATAATACTACAGAATTTTATTTTTGACATGAACACATCTTTCCCAGGGAATTACGTATTTGTCATAGAAGATAGAAACCAGTCTTTGCAAAGACCCCAAGAAGATGTTTGGACATATGTGTCAATAGATTGATTCCCTTTTCAAAGAGAATCCAGGAGATGAGATTTTGAAACAGACATGCTGTATCAGGGAGGAGTAAGAGCTTTGGTGGGTAAATGTAACAAAGTTTCATTGCACTTCTATGAGGTTCTTGGTGCTGTGCTTATCTGGGGTGCTATAAACTATTAACCAATTATCAGTTCTCATAAAGTCTTTTCTGTAAGTATATTTTTAAGTTTACACATCTATAACGAAAGTAAGACCTGTCGTATTCTACTGTGCTTTCTTGATAGACTGGTTGGTATAATTTTATATATTCAATTTGTGAAGTATATTCGCCTCAGTCTAGTCAGTGAGATAATTTGTTATTTTCATTTCTTTCAAAACTGCCTTCCCATTACACCCAAGACCTTTTCCTGGAGCAGGCCATAAAAGATTCATCGCAAAAACTAATAATGAGAATATATGGAAGATGTGGCCTTCAACCATTATACTTAAGGAAAGACAGGGAAAGTGTGGGTGAGTGTAAGAGGCAAAAAGTATGTTATATGGACTTACCCAATGTTTGTCAACTACCCATAGGCAAATCTTTCAATGTAACAAATATATGACAGTCTTTTGTAAATCTTAAAATCTAAATAGACATAAGGTAAGACATATTGTAGAGATAAATTTCAAATGTAATGCATGTGGCAAAACTTTAACCACAGTTCAAACCTTTCTATACATAAGAGAATTCATACTTTAGAGAAACTCTACAAATGTGAAGAATGTGGGCCAGACTTTACCCGGTTCTCACACCTTGCTCAACATAAAGGAATTCATACTGGAAAGAAACCATACAAATGTGAAGAATGTGGCAAAGCCTTTTTCCAGTGCTCAGTCCATACTAGACATAAGAGAATCCACGCTGGGGAGAAACCCTACAAATATGAAGAATGTGGCTAAGCTTTTAACTGGTGCTCAAACCTTAGTAGACATAGGAGAATTCGTACTGGAGAGAAACAATACAAAGGAGAAGACTGTAGTAAATCCTTTACCTGGTACATACACCTTACTCACATAAAAGAATTCATACCAGACAAAAATCCTAAAAATGTGAAAAATTTGGCAAAGTCTTTTATAACTGGTCACCTCTTAAACAATATCAAAGAATTCATACTAGATAAAAGTGGGTAAATGTAATGATTATGGAAACAGATTTCTCAAAGTATAAGCATTAAAATGCACAAGAACAATTATACTAAAAGAAATACAGAAGTAGAGTTGTAAAAATACTTTGACTTATATCACAGGTCTTATTGGACATGAGAGAATATACACTGAAAAGGAATCTTTCAATATTTCCTCAAAGATTATTCAACATCAGAAAATTTTTATTATATAGAAACCCTACAAAACTATAATAAATGTGGAGAAATATTTCTGCAAAACATATGCCTTAGAAAACAATAAAGTTTTGATACATAATAACTTACATATATACTAAATTTGAAAAACATTAATCAAAAATCAAGTCTAAGTCAATATCAGAGTATTCAAAGTATAATGCACTAAGACACTAACACTTTCTCACATTACTCTAAATCAGGTTGTTGATTATAGAGAATAATTCAGCTAAAATAGTTTCATAATTTATTTGTATGTAACTGTAAAAAATGACATAGATTTTTTGAGAGTTATAATAAAACCTCTAAAATATACTTTTTGGTCAGAGTGGGTTAACAAAAGTAATATCATGATTTTTTGCATCTTTTAACAAGCAACTGTTGATGTAATTCAGCTCTCAAAACACTAGATGCTCTAATTTTATTCCTAGTATTTTTGTGGAAGAGTGTGGTTAACTGTTGCTACACAAGGGCTATTAGAAGTCTTTCTGTATTTGGTGGGCATCATTCATGTACTTTTCTATGGAAAATAAAAAATACTGAAATGTATGAAGTGGAGAGGTGCTTTGTGGTTGACTTATAACAGTATTTCAAGTGCTTGCATGATATAGGTATACAGGCTAATGTGTTTCTGCATTATAGTAAGAAAGAAAACAATTACAATTTTAAAAGTAAATTTTTTTACTAATTGTACATTAGGATAATAAAATACAGTGAATTTTTAAATTCCTTTTTAGATTGTATGTAAACAATTTGTCTTGTTAAATTAAATTTAATAAGTTTTAATGTGTCAAAAGTATTGTAGATTGAATAAAGTGTCATTTTGCCACCAACCTTAACCTATTCCACATTACTCAACATTGTACGTAATGGATGGCAACAACATACTATTGGATTACATAATAAAATGGCATCTCCTGTGATCCATTTTCCCAGTGGCTTTAAATTCAGATAGTTTAAACAATAATATTCCAAAAGGTTCTATTTTTTCTTTCTTTGTGCAATGACATTATTACTGTAATGGTTATGATAAAGATTGTCCAGTATAATCAAAAACCATAGGTTTCTGAACACTGAAAGTCTATCTGTAACATTTTATCCTACATTTTTCTTTAACATGCAAACTCTCTGGCCTGTGAAACACATACAGACATATTTTTTATTTATGTGAATTTAAATATACAAATATATCACTGTGAAGATTAACTTTAGGAACAATACAACTACACAATAATAATTATGTTTGTTTGAATGTGGAACTATACCTATTTTGAAAAGAAAATAAATACTGTGAAAAAAAAGTTTCAAAACTGTTGAGACTTTAGGAGCACACTAGAAACCTGAAAGATTCTGAAATTAAGTCAATTTTTGCTTTACATTGCACTAACTTCCAGTTAAAGCTTCCAGTTCAGAATCTCCCCATACAAACTCTTTGTTCTTACTTGCTTTGTACTCATGCGAAACCTAAAATGTAATTTTCTTAATTGAAGTTCATGAAGTATTCTTTATATGACCTGCTCAGGGAGGTCTGTTTATAAAAACTGTATATAAAAACAATTTTTATAAAATTTAATGGTGCTCATAAAATAATCTGAAGATGTGAGTATTTTCAAAGTGTAATAAATGACATTTTATTTACTTAGTACATTCTATTTTTTCCTTCTAAATTGGGGAATCCTATTTAGGCCATTTGCTTTTGGTTATTGTTTCTTTCACTTTCTGTCATTAACATAATTGTTTTATTGATTTTATTAGGCCAATTAGTTAAGGGAAACACTGGGAAGACTTCATATATTATGAGGTTCTTTTGACATTTAAATAGAGAGAAAAATGATGGGGCAGTACTGGGTTTGTAAGAGATACTTTATAATTAGCAGTAAATATTCCTGTGGGAATGAATTTGTCACTGAAGGTAAGAGATTGAAAATATCCATGGTTTCTAAATGGCATTGACACTGCTTGTGGAGAGAGGACACCTGTGCAGCAACCAACTCCCTATATTTATAAATAGAAATGATGTTTCTTTCATTTCATAATTATGTCTAATTTTGCTCTATTTTTATCTTTATTCCAAGCCACAAATGTATCACAATCATTCATCTTTTTGCCTGTGTCAGGGCTACAACCTTCGCATGACTTTTTCCTGACCCCATGCCATTTCACACAATACTTCAAAAGTTCTGATGAGAAGTTCAGCATTTTTTAATTTGGTGAAAAATTATTTTTTTCTAGAGGCTCTATGGCTATTTATAGGTTATTAATGCAGCATTCTGATTACTTAATTAAGACATAGGGAATCAGTGTCCTAAGCTTAAAGTAAAAGCCTTAAAACACAAGCAAAGCTAAACAATTCTGACTACCAAAGGATTAAATCAGGCAGACAACATTGTTTGTCTTTGTAAAAGAAAAATGTTATTAGATCCTAACACATAATGTCATAAATATGAAATTAATTAAAATAAGTTATGTATTCATAACATGCATATGGTAAGTGCTACATAAAGAAACACATCCAAATTAGGAAGTCTCTTAATATTTTGTGGTAAGTGAAAAATTTTGAATTTAATTTTCTATGAAATACTTATAGTACAACATATGCTCCAATGTGGAATCTCTTTATAAGTGTGCGTTTTAGTGTTAGAAAATAACAGGATAATCTCAGAACAATCTCTGTGGATTTATAATTTGGAATAATCTTTCTTTTCCTGATACTGTAATCTTAGAGAATTTATTTTACATTCCACTATTTCCATAGCTGCAGTGCATAGTCCATAGTTTTCACTCTTAGTCATCTTTCTGTGGCCAACGTTTTAGTCATTCTCTCTAGAGGAATCTCAAAGATCTTGGCAGGTTTTTGATTGAAAATTTCTTCAGTGATTTTGAATGCAGTCTTGTTTTCTGTGTTCACAGTGGTCAGTGTTGGGACAGTAAGCACCAAATATCTCTTTAGTGTCTGCCATACCATAATCATCAGCACCAGGAAGTCCAGGTGACCAGAGCTTAAAATAAAAGCCTTAAAGTACATTGACCCTTTCCATGTTCTATGCTGAACCATGAATGTGCAGGTAAATATCAGAGTTGCTTTGCTAACGAGTGACAGATAGAATGACAAAAACAGCACTACAACTATACATTTTTGATAGTATTCAGCTAAGCTTACGAAAATGACTCAGGCTCAGTGTTTGGAACATTGCTATATCATGATTTGTATTGATTTGTTTTTTAATTGACAGACAACCTTATATGTATTTATCATGTAAAATATGATTTGAAGTGTATATATCCATTGTTAAATGCCAAAGTGTAGCTAATTATCAAGTGCTGTACTTCACATATTATCACTTTTGTGGTGAAGAACACTTAACATTGACTCTCTTAGCATATTTCAAAGATACAATATATCATCATTAAATATAATCAGCATGCCGTACAGTAGACCTCTTGAATTTATACTTTCTATCTAACTGAAATTATGTGTCCTTTAAAAAAACATCTCCACAAGCCCAGTCTTTGCTAAAAACCCTAACCTCCAGGGCCACCATACTACTGTCTACTACAATGAGATCAATATTTTTGGATTCTACATGTGAGTCAAATTATGAGGTATGTGCATTTCTGTACCTGGCTTATTTCAACTAACATGTTCTTTATGTTCACCCATGTGATTTAAAATGACATAATTTTTATTTTTATGGATGGACTAATAGTATTGCATCATGTATACATATTCATACTATGTTCTTTGTTCATCTTTCAATGACAGGCACAGAGGTTGATATTATATCTTGGCTACTATGAATAGCACCACCATAAACATTGAAGTGAAGATGTGTTTAACCATACTGATAACATTTTTCTGAGATATTTATACAGAGTTGTGATTGGTGTACCATAGATTTTTTTTAATTTTTAATTCCTAAAGAAATCTTTATACTGTTTTCTATAAGGTACTGATTTACATTCCCACCAACTGTGTGCAAGCATTCCTCTTTCTTCCACATATTTGCCAAAACAGGTTATAATAAATCTTTTTCATAGTAGTCATTCTAAAAGGGTAAGTTGAGATCTCATAGCGGATTTGAATTGCCATTTCCTGATGATGACTTACCTTGAGGATTTTTTCATATATATGTAGGACATTTGTGGGTCTTTCTTGACAAATGTCTACTTAAGTCTATAGTCCATTTTAAAATTTTTAATTATTGTGGGTAAATAACAGTTGTATATAGTTATAGGATTCATGTGATGATTTGACACAGGAATATTGTGTGCATTAATCAAATCAGGGTGATGGGGTATCCATCACCTCAGGTATTTATAATTTCTTTGTGTTAGATTCATTGTAATTCCAATTTCTTAATTATTTTATAGTATAGCCTATCCTATTATTGATTATCATCACTTTGTTGTACTGTTAAATACCATTAGTTCTAACTATATTTTTGTACCTATTAACTGTCCCCAATTTATCCCCCTACCTGATGCTTTTGCCAGCCTCTAGTCATCGTCATTCTATGTGCTCTGTTTCCATGAAATCAATTAGTTTTAATATTTACCTCCCACATATGAGTGAGAACACGTGAGACTTGTCTTTCTATGCTTGGCTTATTTCACTTAACATAATGTTCTTCAGTTCTATCCACGTTGTTGCAAATGGCAGAATTTTATTCTTTTTGTGGCTATATAATATTCCATGGCATATATGTACCACAGTTTCTCTGTTCATTAATATATTAATGGACACTTCTGTTGACTCTATATCTTGGCTATTGTGAATACTAGAAGAATAAACATAGGAGTGAATATATCTTTTTGATACACTGATATTTCTTCTTTTAGAGATATAACTAGCTGGGGGACTGCTATTTTTAGTTTTTTGAGGAACCCTCTATACTTTTCTGCATAGTGGTTGCACTAATTCACATTCCTGGCAAGAACATAAAAAGGATCCCATTTCTCTAGATCCTCTACACCATTCGATATTGTCTGTGCTTTTGATAAAAGCAATTTTAACTGGGGTGAGATGGTATCTCATTGTGGTTTTGATTTGCATTTATCTGTTGTCTAATGATGTTGACCATTTTTGTTTGTTTGTTTTGTTTACCTGGAGGCCATTTGTGTATCGTCTTTTGAGAAACAACTTTTCAGATATTTTGCTGATTTTTATTTTTTAGAATTAACATTGGAAGACCATAATTTATTATAAAGGGAATACTACAAAAAAGCAAAACTCAACAAAATGGTCAAATCATTTAAAACAGAAACAAATATTGGCTAAAGCTAAAAGTTATCAAACCATTTATACTCTAAATTTGTGATTAATTGTGAGATTAGAAGTCTATTTAGGTAATTTCACAAAGAAATGTACAGTAAAGATCTTCATAATATATTTGTGAGTGTATCCATTGGAAGAGAATTTTAAAGCTGGTAAAATAAGAGAGGAATGCGGTAGGAGGTTTCAAGAACACGTGAAGCCGACACTACAAGCCACATCTTTCCTGAAATGGCAAAAAAAGCCCAACAAAACAAAAAAAGTCCCCTGGATAAAATTTTGCTAACTATAGAAAGTACCAAGACAGTTCACCTATGTGTGATGAGCAGCGTTCAGAAAAATTAGGCCAGACTTGCAGGTCTGGGTGTAACTGCATATACCCAAACCTTCAGTGCCACCAACACCAGCTTTCTTATATCTCCCCCACATAGCCCCAAAAGCAATGGGACAAATTCTGGTAAAATAGCCGCCCCCCAAAAGGACCCTACTCTTGAATTCTCTTTCCTCTCAGAGTCAAGAGTTCATCCAGTGTGTTCAAACAGACCGTAGATTTGATTTTTTAACTTTTATTATTTCAGCATATTATGGAAATACAAATATCTAGGTTACGTATATTGCCTTTGTCCAAGGAGAGTCAGTGCTTCAAGCGTGGCCATCCCCCCGAGAGTATGCACCGCACCCATTAGTTGTGTATATACTCATCCCCTACTCCCCCTACCATCTGCCAAGCACCCCATGCATGTTATTCCTATATGTGCATTTAAGTGTTGATCAGTAAAATCTAATTTGATGGTGAGTACATGTGGTGCTTGTTTTTCCATTCTTGGGATCCTTCACATAGTAGAATGGGTTCCAGCTCTATCCAGGACAATACAAAAGTACTATATCACCATTGTTTTTTGTGACTGAGAACTCCATGGTATACATATACCACATTTTATTAATCCACACATATATTGAGGAGCACATAGGTTTTTTCCACATCTTTGCAATTGTGAATTGTGCTGCTATAAACACTCAAGTGCAGATTTTTTTTTATAGAATGTCTTTTGTTCTTTTGAGTAGATGCCCAGTAATGGGATTGCTGGAGCAAATGGTAGTTCTACCTGTAGCTCTTTGAGGTATCTCCATATTGCTTTCCACAGAGGTTGTACTAGTTTTCATTCCCACCAGCAGTGTATGAGTGTTCCTAGCTCTCCACATCAACACCAACATTTATTGTTTTGGGACATTTTGATAAAGTCCCTTCTCACTGGAGATAAGTGATATCAATGTGGATTTGATTTCCATTTCCCTGATAATTAGAGATGTTGAGCATTTTCTTCATTATTTGATTGATCCTACTGAGTTTTGGAGCTCCTTACATAGTCTAGTTATCAATCCCTTATCAGATGGGCAGTTTGTAAACATTTACTCTCATTCTGTGGGTTGTCTCTTGAGTTTCTTGATTGTCTTCTTTGCTGTGTAGAAGCTTTTTATCTTGACATGATCCCATTTTTCCAGTGTTGCCTTGGTTTTCTGTGCTTTGGGTGTATTACTGAAGAAGCCCCAGCCAATGCCAATTGTCCTGAAGCATTTCCCCATGTTTTCTTAGAAGTCCCATAGTATGAGGTCTTAGATTTAAGTTTTTAATCCATTTTGGTGTGATTTTTTTATTGGGTGAGTGATGAGAGTCTACTTTCATTCTTTTTCATACGGACATCCAGTTTTCCCAGCAGTCTTTATTGAAGAGACCATCCTTTCCCTGCTCTATGTTCTTGGCAACTTTGTTGAAGATAAGTTCACTGTAGATGCATGGATTTCTTTCTGGGATCTCCATTCTGTTTGGTTGGTTAATGTGTTTGTTTTTATGCCAGCACCATGCTGTTTTGTTTTCTACAGCTCTGTAGTGTAATTTGAAGTCAGGTAATGTATGGTGATTCCTCCATTTTTGTCCTTTTTGCTCAGGAAGGCTTTGGATATCCTGGGTCTCTTTGTGTTCCATATAAATTTTAGGATTTTTTTCTGTTTCTGTGAAGAATGTTATTTTTATTTTGATAGAAATTGCATTGATTCTCAGATTGCTTTGGATAGAATTTACTTTTCAACACTATTGATTTTTCAATCCATTAGCATGGATTATCTTTCCATTTTCTGTGTCATTTTCAATTTTTCAATTTTTTGTAGTTTTCATTGTAGAGATCTTTCTTTTCTTTGGTTAAGTTTATTCTTAGGTATTTTATTTTATTTGTAGCTATAGTAAATAGGATTACTATTTTGATTTCCTTTTCGGAATACTTACTGTTGGCATATAAAAATGGTAATGATTTTTTTTTTCTCAACCAAAGAAGTTTATGAATGAGAAATGGAATGAGGGGTGTAAACAAATAATTACAACACAATCTAAGTACCATGATTAGGGTTATACACAATGTACCCTAGGAACACAGAGGAAAAAAGTCACAACTAGAAATATCAACCCTGGAGCTAGGATACCCTAACAGTGCAATTTCACGAACATATGAATCACACGTTGCTTTCGTTATAAGTATCCCAGATGGCAACTGATTAAACGTGACCTGAGTAAACTTTTAAAAGGATTAATTTTGATATAAGAGATGAATGAAGGGTTTGCTTTTTAAAATTTCTAATTTAGAAGCTCTGTAATTTCACACTAATTTAAGTCAAACTACTTTAAATTGAAACATGTCTCCATGGCGCTGGTCTGTATTAATTGAGTATTTGCATGTGCAAATTGCTGCCAAGATTTTAAAGTTATTTCTCTCAGATATTGCTCCTGAAGATGAAGTTAAGGAAAGACAAAAGAATACTACTATTTATTAAACACAAATATATCATTTAATCCTCAAAGTACTCATATCATAAAGGTACCATCAACTCCCTTTAACAAAAGACAAAATTTTATATCAAGAGTTTTGAGTAACTTTCTGAAAAATGTTTATCAAAAATTCATTTAAACTCAGGACTAAGTTTAAATCTAAGAATGAAGACAAAAATTTGGCATTGCTTTTATTTTTTTATTATTTTTATTTTTTTATTTATTTCAACTTACCATGGGGGTACATAAGTTCAGGTTATATATACTGCCCATGTCCCGTCCATCCCCCTGAGTCAGAGCTTCAAGCGTGTCCATTCCCCAGACAGTGCACAACACACTCATCATGTAGGTATACACCCATCCCTCCCCCCACACCCCACCTCAGTCCGATACCCAATTGGTGTTATTCCCAAATGTGCACTTAGGTGATGATCAGGGAAACCAATTTGCTGATGAGTACATGTGGTGCTTATTTTTCCATTCTTGAGAAACTTCACTTAATAGAATGGGTTTCAACTCTCTCCAGGAGAACAAAAGTGATTCTATATCACCATTATTTCTTATAGCTGAGTAATACTTCATGGTATCCATATAATACATTTTACTAATCCACTCATGAATTGATGGGCATTTGGGTTGTTTCCACTTCTTTGCAATTGTGAATTGTGCTGCTATAAACATTCGGGTGCAGGTGTCTTTTTTATAGAATGACTTTTGTTCTTCTGGGTAGATGCCCAATAATGGGATTGCTGGATCGAATGGTAGGTCTACTTGAATCTGTTTAAGGTATCTCCATAATGCTTTCCACAGGGGTTGCACTATTTTGCAGTCCCACCATTAGTGTATGAGTGTTCCTGTCTCTCCGCATCCACAACAACATGTATTGTTTTGGGACTTTTTGATAAAGGCCATTCTCACTGGAGTTAAGTGATATCTCACTGTGGTTTTGATTTGCATTTCCTTGATGATTAGAGATGTTGAACATTTTTTCATATGTTTGTTAGCCATTCTTATATCTTCTTTTGAAAAATTTCTATTCATGCACTTTGCCCACTTTTTGATAGGGTTGTTCGATTTTTTCTTACTGATTTTCCTGAGTTCTAAATAGATTCTTGTTATCAGTCCTTTATCTGATGTGCAGTATGTGAAATTTTTTTCCCATTCTGTAGGTTGTCTGTTTATTCTCCTGACTGTTTCTTTGGCTGTGCAGAAGCTTTTATTTTAATCAGGTCCCATTCATTTATTTTTATTGTTGCTGTGATTGCTTTAGGGGTCTTCGTCATAAATTCTTTGCCTAGGCCAATGTCTGTAAGAGTCTTTCATACATTTTCTTCTAGAATTCTAATAGTTTTGCCCCTTAATGTTTAAGTCTGTTATCCACCGTGATTTGATTTTTGTGAGAGGTGAAAGCTGTGGGTCCTGTTTCAGTCTTCTACATGTGGATATCCAGTTTTCCCAGCACCATTTATTGAATAAGGATTCTTTTCCCCAGAGTATGTTTTTGTCTGCTTTGTCAAAGATTAGATGGCTATATGAGGATGGTTTTATATTTGGGTTTTCTGTTCTGTTCCACTGGTCTGTGTCCCTGCACTTGTGCCAATACCAAGCAGTTTTAATAACCACAGCCTTGTAGTTTGAAGTCTGGCAAATTAATACCTCCCATTTGGGATTCCTGTGATGGTGGAGTGGAGGTAATGAATTTTTAACTGGAGACGAATTTACTGAACTTTTTTTTTAGTTACAGTAGTTTTTTGTGGAATATTGCCCCTTTTAAATAGTTATTTGTTTTTTGTTGTATACTTGTTTGAGTTCTTATATATTTTGCCCATTCAACCACCAGATTTATAACTTTCAAATGTTTTTTTTTTTTCCATCTGTTTGTTGTTTCGTCATTCCATTATGTCTGGAGATGTACAGAAGCTTTTTATTTGAAGTAATCATATTTGATGTTTTGGGGTTTTTTTGCATTGCCTGAGTTTTTTAGGTTAAGTCCAAAACTCATTGTTCAGACCAACGTGGTGGGGCTTTCCTGTGTTTTCTCATAGTAGTTTCAATGTTTCAGATCTTACATTTAAGTCTTTAATGCATTTTAGTTAATTTTTTACATATGGGGTTAAATGAGGGCCTCATTTCATTGTTCTGCATGTCGATATTTAATTGTCCCAACGCCAATTTGGGAAGATATTGTCCTTGATCCATTATTTGTCCTTGTCACCTTTGTCTAAAATCAGTTAACTGAAAATATATAGATTTATTTTGGAGGTCTGTACTTTCTCCATTGGCCTATGTGTCAGTATTTGTGGCTGTATTATACTATGTTGTTATTATACCTTTGCAATGTATTTTAAATTTATACAATGTGATGCCTCAGATTGGTTCTTATTTTCAGTTGTTTAGGTCATGCATGGTCTTTTGTGATACCTTACAGATCTTAGAATTTTTCAGAAATTTTTGTGAAAGATGTCATAGGTATTTTGATAGGAATTGCATTGAAACTGTAGATCATTTTGTGTGGTATACACACTTTAACAATATTAGTTATGCAAATACATGACCAAGGATATCTTTCTACTTATTTTAACTTCTTAAAGTCCTTGCATGAATGTACAGATTGTCCACACTTTGGGTAAAATTTATTTTCAAGAATTGTTTTGTAGTTATTGTATATGTGAATGCTTTCTTGGTTTCCTTTTCAGATAGTTCATTGTTAGTATATATAAATGCTACTAACTTTTCATGTTGATTTTGAATCCTATATGTTTACTGAATTTATTATTTCCAACAGTATTTTGCTGGCATCTTTAGGGTTTTCTGTAAATAAGATTATCTCAATTGTAAACAGGGAGAATTTAAGTATTTCTTTTCCCATCTGGATTCCTTTCATTTTGTTCTCTAATTTCTCTGGCTTGAATATATAGTACTTTGCAGAATAAGAGTCTGAAAGTGGGCATGCTAGTTATACTCCAGAGAGAAAGCTTACAGATGTTTTCCATTTATTGTGATATTAGCTGTGCATTTGTCATATATGACCTTTATTGGGTCAGGTGCAGTAATCTTATACCTAAATTGTTGAGAGTGTGTATCATGAAGGGATGTAGAATTTTGTCCTGGGCTGTGTCATTCTAGTCAGAATATGGGAAGATGCATCCATACATACCGTAGGCCAAGAGAACATTATATCTATCATACTATGGGCATGACTTGCTAATGATGTCTACTGTGAGTGTCTGTCTCCCCAAGTATAATTGAGCCCAGGGATCCTCTTCTGCTTTATTCAGTGAATTATGCCATACTCAGCTTCAGAGAGGGAAACTGCCTATGGGAGCAGGTCAACTATCCCTTCGAAACACATAAGAAAATAATAAATTATTTATCTATGTATACTTGTCAAATGATTTTACCTTTCTTTTACATGGCTTCCAATATGTAGTATATATTAATGATATGGTTCAGATGCATAGTTATAAATTAATTATACATAAATTAATGGTCAATTTCCAAATATTATTTCATTGGTACTATAATATTATTCTTAAAAAGTGGAGACAATATGTCTTTAAGACAATATTGTCTTGGTGCCACCACTGGCCAAATATGTCTGAGTGTCCTGAGGGTACAGATATATATTTGTAGGAAGTATCAGATTGTTGGTTTTTGCTGTTTTGATAAATGCATCCTTTTGATATATTCAGCTTTGGTAGAAAGAGTAGAAAGCACTTAATCAACTGTGCAAATTCTCCCTACAATTTTATATATATCTGGCTATTCAAGAGCAATGTTCTGCCTCAGCTATGAATTTCTAAATATGAGCCAAGAAAAACAACTGCAGAAAGAAATTTCTGCATTTCTTTCAAATTTATATTTTGAGCAGGCAGATCTGTAATTTCCCTTTAATCATAAACATTCATTAACCTCAGAAGATAAATCTAAAGGCAAGTGTGAATTAGCCAATATTTGGATTCACATAAATGAGTTTTCTAAAATCTGGATAGGAAAAAGTGTTTATATCCATAGGATCTGACCTGAAAAGGTAATAATAAAATTTGCCATATGTAGCAAATCCTCTAGGAAGGAGCACCATGTGATTATTTTGATGCCACTTTCCATATATCATAATGTGAATAATTATGTGGATTATTCTCCATATATCTTGAGACAAAGATGTGAGTGATTTCCTTGTAAGTTTAGAAAGCTTATGTAATTATTATCTGGAATAGAAAGTAAACTGGGCAAGAGCAAAAAAATTTGGAGGTTGAAAGGAATATTTTGGCAGTATAATGACACAACAAATGTGACCACATCCTAATCCCTGGCTTCTGTAATTGTGTTAGCCTGTGTGACAGAGGAGAATTAAGGTTGCAGATTAAATTAAGGTTGCTAATCAGCTGACTTTAAGATAAGGAGATTACACAGGGTTATCTGGAAGGGTCAATGTAATCACCAGCGTCTTTAAAGGGGTAACCAGGAGGCAAAAGACTCAGCTTCAGAATGAGGCAAAGTGAGAACAATGTGACTAGCCACTGCTGTCTTTGCAATTGGTAGGCAGACAAGAGCCAAGGACTTCAGGCTCCCTCTATAAGCTCAGAGAAAAAGTAAACAAGACAATAGATTCACATCTAGAGCCCCTGGAGGGAAACCTCATCTAGCTGACACCTTAATTTAGCATAATAAGATCCACTTATTTCTTTTGTCTTCCAGAAATGATATGTAATAGATACATGTTGCTTTAAGATTCTAAGTGCGTGACAATTTGTTATACCAGGTAGTGGAGACTCACTCAGGAATATTGTCACATCTTATGAAAAGCTTTTGAAAAAAGTCATCTTAATGCTAATGAAATTCTGTTTCCTTTCTGTCAGAATCAATGATTTTGTAAAATCTGTTGGCAAGACTCCATTATATCTCCACACAGGAAATAAGGGGTAGGCAATAAGTCAGAATGTTAAAAACTCAGAAGAGATGTAACAAACATAAGATATCTAGGCTTCCCATTGTGAGATTTGATGATTCTTTTTCCATTTACATAAATTCACCATTGAGTAAATTTATATGCTAAATTTTTACTGAACAAAGTAGAATATTAGTAAATGTTTCCAAGGAGGCCAGTTACTGTAGGGGCAGAGATGGACACTTACACAGGCTTTGTTATGCTTGACTTTGCATTAGGTTTATAATATAATTATATAATTTAGAAAATAATGCAGAGAGGCTGATTACATAAAAATTTGTATGAGCTACTCAGGCTTTCTTGAAGATAACTGAATTAAATAAAAATGATAGTAGTTGTAATGAATTTCCTTATAAAAAAATCAATATGAGTTTTATTGTTTTGTTGTTTAGATACAAAATGTGTTACTTCTTTACTATTAATCTGAGAAAACTTTCTACTTAATGTTGAAATTAAAAATCATTTTTACCAAACTGGCATTGTAATCTCAGCAAATGCTTTTTTTCTTGCACGTATGCATATGGCTTATTCCATACAGGTCTAAGAGCACCAATGTCATAACCAGTCACTTGGCCCTTGTTCACACAGTGATACTCCTCATTGACATTTTGTGACATCTCTGGAACTGTTTGAGTCCTTGCATTTTCAGAATGACTTCAGAGTCAGGCGTTTTTAACACGAGAAGGGTGAGGAGGGGCCTCTCCATCTGTACCCTGAGTGTGCTCTTGGCCATAACCGCCAGACCCAGCACCTCCTGGTTTGCCAGGTATAAACATATTCACAAAATACCTTTTTAAATGTGTTCTTCTTTTTATGCCTTCTCAATTTGTCTTTCAGTAGTAAACTTTTCATCTGCACTGCGGTATCTTCCTATGTGAGCTAGACCAATCTGATGATTCTCACAAAATACTTCCCTTTCTCCCATGAGCTACATCATCAGTGGCATGTCACTCTGACAATATACAGGGATGCCTTTCTTGTAGGATTTATAGTGCTTTCAACTTGTGTACATGTTGATTCTCTTCTTTAGGTACCAGAGGTGATCCCAACATCCTCAGAGCACTAGCTTCTCCCCAAGAATCTTCCCAGAGAAAAGAGCCACCCACATCATCCTGCCGCTGGTGGATTTCTTTATGATAATGTACTGGGTGGACCTTATCATCTCATCAACTTCAATGCTGTTATGGGTATATTACCCAGTTATCTTGTGTAGCCAGAGGCTTGTGGTCAATATTATGTGACAGTGAGGCTTTGGTGCTTCTCAGTTCCAAAAAAGGATAATCAACATTTTAAAAATTATGTAGCAAAAATTACAGCAATTTTTAACAGGCTAACTAGAACCATGATTGCCTAAAAAGTAGATTCTTCTGCCATTAGTTACATTAATTAAGTAGCACATTTTGCCATCTCTTGTTATTAACTTGTGTGGAATCATATATTTAAAACGTCTAAACACTGCTAGCACCCGTACTGCCATATTGTAGTTTCAAATTATTGGGCATTATAGGAATCCTTGTAATTTCTTAGTTATCTTTTGCTGTGTTTATTGCAAGGATTTTAAAAATATACATGTCCAGCATGTTTTAAGTAAAATAGAAAATAATAAAGTTAAAAGTGAAGAAAAAAAAATATGTAATATTTTGTAAAGCACAGTATGCACCATGTACACTCAGGTGGAATAATATGCAAAGATATTTTGTGGCAGAAAACTACATGTTATGAAAAATTCTGAATTTCTTGATTTGTTCTATCACCCCATCCTCCTTTTCCAAAAGATAATGAAATTTGCAATGAATGATTATTTTTATTTCATATTGAATAATTTCTTATGATTTGAACAAATTTGTGATGCGTCAATCCTTGACTTTGTGAAAAATATGTGTATATTTACATATTGACTATTTTTCCATAACAATACTCTTGTAACTGATAGAATGAGTGACTTCAGTTCCGGTTTGTTTACTCCAGCCATCACACTTCCACATTAGCATATCCTGGATACTTAAAAAGTACTATCAGTATGGCTTTTCCACTTAATTCAAAAATTTTAGAAGAGGATATTAATTGAAATTTGCATGTGGTTATATCTTACTTGCTGGTTACTCTACAATTGATATTTTCTAGTGTTATTTCCTGGTGTCTACAAAATACGACATGTAGGATTTCTGTTCTCAGAATGTTAATGGAATTTTTAGTCCAGAAAATGGCATTTTTAATAATTTTTTCTTGCATTTGAAATAATTGCATATCATCTGATTTCTGGTTCAAGATGCTGTCCATTCCTTATCTGCATAACTATTAAACCTTAATAATACAGCTGTTATATTAACTCTCTTTCTGTTAATTTAGTTATATACCAAAACAGTTGAACTTTTTATGATATTAATGTTGCCTAATGTCATTATAAATGTTTCAATTTTGCTTTATTCCATGAATCTTTGTATTATACCCTGGAATTCATGTATTATGATATATGTGAAATTGCCTTTGGAATAGTGTCTAACATATTGAATTTTCTTAGTAAATATTAACTGTTCTGATTAATAAAATTTCCATTAATTTATATGATTATTGACTTCACATGTTATATAGTATTTGTTATTACTAAAATCTTTCTGTCTACATATTGAGGCAAAAGAGGAGGGTAGTTTAGCCTTCCATCTTGATGGAATCCAAGTTAAATGGAATAGTTTTCTAATTTACTTTGAATATTGAATATTATTGGTCTCAAAAAAATAAATGAGTGATAAATATGGCATGTATAATTATTTATTCATGCTTAAATGTAGGACACTAGGGAATAGAGCATTTGTATATTATCCCAAAGCACCATTCTTCTATTTTATGTTTTCTACTTTTTAATAACCGCTTTGCAAATCTAGATATCTCAAAAACTACAAATTATAAACAAAACCCCAGGTAAGCACAAATTAGCAAAATTAACTCAAGTACAGAATATAGAGATAAAACTATATATAAAAAAGAATGCACAAACAGACTAAGAATGGAATACACATAATAAAAAAATGATTAAAAGATACAAAGGTGAAATAAAACCAGAAGCTTGTAAGGCATATTAATGGACAGGACTCTCTTTTTCTTCACAAAAATGACAAAAATGATATTAATTTGTAAAGTACACACTGCTCCATCTCACTGATTGTTAGGAAAATGTAATGACAATATAAAGAACTTTGAGAATGACTCTGTCAAGACAGTAGGCTAGTTAGCTCCAGGCTTTATTTTCCCACAGGAACATTCAAGCAAAGAGAAAGAAAAAATGGCCATGTACTGAGTATCTAAAACAACCTTATAAGAAGCTCTGTCATATAAGACTTGTATCATGTTTAGGTAGGTTCCATCTATGCCTATTTTGTTAAGCATTCTTATCATAAAAGGGTGTTGAATTTTGTCAAATGCTTTTTCTACATCTATTGAGAGGATCATATGGTTTTTATTTTTGCTTCTATTTATGTGGTGAATTACATTTATAGATTTATGTATATCGAACCACCCCTGCATCTCTGGGATGAAGCCCACTTGGTCATGATGGATTATTTTTTGATAAGCACTTGGATTCGATTTGCTAGGATTTTATTGAGATTTTTTGCTTCTATATTCATAAGAGAAATTGGTCTGTAGTTCTCTTTTTTTTGTTGCATCCTTTCCTGGTTTTGCTATCAATGTTATGTTGGCTTGGTAAAACATGTTGGGGAGAATTCCATCCTTCTCTATATTGGAGAATAGTTTATGTAGGATGGGCACCAGTTCTTCTTTGTATGTGTGGTAAAATTTGGGTGTGAACCCATCTGGACCAGGGGTTTTCTTTTGGGGAAGGTTTTTTTATTACTGGTTCAATTTCAGTTCTTGATATTGGTCTATCAGGAATTCTATTTCTTCCTGGTTGAGCCTGGGAAGGCTATGTGTTTCTAAAAATTTGTCCATTTCTTCCACATTTTCCAGTTTTTGTGCATAAAGATTCTTGTAGAAATCATAGATGATATCGTGTATCTCTGTGGCATCGGTTGTGATTTCTCCTTTCATGTTCCTAATGGAAGTTATTAGAGATTTTTCTTTTCTGCTCTTGGTTAGTCTAGCCAGAGGTGTGTCTATTTTGTTTATCTTTTCAAAGAACCAACTTTTTGTTTTATTAATTTCCCTTATGTTTTGTTGTTGTTGTTGTTGTCCTTTTCATTTAATTCTGATTTGATCTTAGTAATTTCTCGCCTTCTGCTGGGTTTGGGGTAGGTCTGTTCTTCTTTCTCCAGCTCTTTGAGTCTGTTCATTAGGTTGTCTATTTGTAAGTTTTCTGTCTTTTTGATATAGGCATTATGGATATGAATTTTCTTCTCAGGACTTCTTTAGCTGTGTCCCATAGATTTTGATAAGTTGTGTCTCCATTGTCATTTTATTCAAAGAAACTTTTGATTTCCATCTTGATTTCTTCCTTTATAGAATAATCATTCAGGAGAAGGTTTTTTAGCTTCCATGACTTTGAGTAGGAATGAGAGTTTCTGTTAGGGTTCATTATTGCTTTTATTCTGCTGTGATCTGAGAAGGTGCTCTGAAAACTAGACAAAAATCTATAAAATGCAAGAAAAATCCAATCAAGAAAAAGCCACATTCAGCATGGTAGGAAATTTTATGGCCTTTCATTTGCCCTTGCTCAACCCCCTTCCTTGCACAACATAACATGGTCCATAGGAAGCAGATCATGCTTTGTTCCCTATCTCAGGCAAAAAGGGGGAGAATAGGAGATGTTTGAAATGGTCAACCTGCCCGTGGACTGTCCAAACAACTGTTTTTATCTTCAATGGCTTAGAATTCTGATGGGGAATGGTGACACCATTTGGACTTCAGGATGGCAGGAGTTTCAGAAGGTAGGGTGTTCTCCATGGCACCCACAAACTGCACTAAGCCTGCAGAATCATGGATTTCTGAGACTGAGAACTGGTGGATAGAGATCTACAATAGAATTTCAATGGTCATGATAAGAAACTAGGTTGAGACTGTTTCAGGAATTCAGAAAGTCTTACTTTATGTAAGAAAATTGGTAGGTTGAGTAAACAAAAGTCTAACTCAAATCAAAAATAGAGTCATGGCCTCTCAAACATTTCCCAGACTGGAGCTGTTTACAGACCCCAATCCCTTTGATGTGGAGGCCAGTTATCTTTAAGAAAACACCCAACTGCATTGTCAAAAACTTATGTGGTTATTTTTTTACATGCTTCCCCAAAGGGGTCTACCTCGTTTTGCCAGGACGACTGTCCATTGGGGAAAATAAGCAGATCTTTCAGGGACTACTACACAATCATGAACTAATGATAGTATTAGGATACCAAACATTACTGTAGTCTTCTTATGGAGGCCAAATACTTAATAGAGTTTAAGCTAAGGACCATTTCAGAATGGGGATATTGTGTCCCTGAACCCAACCTGTGGTTATTTCCCCAGTTCCAGAATGCTTAATTGGAGCAGATACAGCATTTGGCACAATCCCCACATTTTTCCTGTGACCTGTTGAATGCAGATTTCTATGGTGGGAAAGTCCAAGTGGATAACACTAGAACTACCTCTACTTAGAGAAATAGTGAACCAGAGGCAATATGGCATTTCTGGATGCATCGAAGGGATTAGTGTCATTATCCAAGGTGTCTAGGACTTTAAAAGTAAAGGTGAGGCTGTATACAAAAGATCTTTATTAAACTTTCTTATTTGGCCTGTGCAGAAATCAGATGAATTTGAAGAATGGCAGTAGATTAACCTAGGCTTATCCAAATGGTGACTCTAGTTGCAACTACTGTATCAGGTGCAGCTTTATTACTAAAACAAACCAACATATATCCTATACCTGGTATACAGCTATATGTCTTGCAAATGTATTCATTTTAATATTGTTCAATAAGAACCACCAGAAAGAGCTTACTTTTGTCTCACAAGGGCAACAATACACCTTCACTATCCTACCTAAGGAGTATACCAATGCTCAAGCCCTATGTCATAATTTAGTTCACAGAGTTCTTGATCATAATTCCCTTCCACATAGATATCACACTGGACCATTACCTTGAAGATTTCTCATTGTGCCTAGGGTGTAAGAAATAGAACTACTCTAGCTTTAGTGTTAAGATATTTATGTAACAGGAGGTCGAGAATAAATCTCACTAAAAATCAGGGACCTTATATCTAATTGATATTTCCAGGGGGCCAGTGTGCAAAAGGCCTTCTGAGATGAGGAATAATTGGTTGCATCTGGGCAATCCTACAATTAGAAAAGAGGCACAACAGCTAGAGGGCCACTTTGGATTTTTGACACAATACACACTTTATTTGGGTGTGTAACACCAGCTGATTTACCAAGTGACTAAAAATACTTCTAGTTTTGTGGGGGGCCTCAGATGAGAAGACTCTGCAAAATATCCAGGCTGCCATGCAAACTGCTTTATCACTTGGGTAGTATTTTCCATTACGTCCTATAGTTTTTAAACTATCAGTGACAGTTAAAGATACTTTTCACAACTTTTGCAGGCCCCCATAGGTAAAGAACAGCTAAAGCCTTTAATATTTTATTAAAATAATCTCTACAATGTTCCGCACATAATTACTCCTCTTGTAGAAGAAGCTCTTGGCCTGCTACTGGGCATTAGTGGAGACTGAATGCTCTACCATGTGCCACCAAGTTTCCATGAAACCTGAACCACCCATTATGAGCTGGATGTAACCTTACCCATAAGCCATGAAGTTGGGCATGCACAGCAACATTCTATTCTCAAATGGAAGTAGTATATACATGATTTGGCCTCATTATGCCCTGAAGACATAAATAAGTTACTTGAAGAAGTGGTTCAAATACTCATAGTCCCCACTTCTGCTATACTGCCTTGTCTCTGTCTTCTTATGCCTCTGTGGCTCATGGGCAGTTGCCTATGATCAGTTAACAGAGGAAAAGAAGACTCATGTCTTCTTTAAGATAGTTCTGCAATGTATGCAGGCACTATCAAAAGGAGATAGCTTAGGACTATAGTGGCTCTCTGGGGCATCCCTGAAGGACAGTGGTGAATATTTTTCCTCTTAGTGGGCAGAACTTTGAGCACTGACATTGGGTGTTCAGGTTTTTTTTTTTTTTTTTTTTGGAAAAAAATAAGATATGTCCAGGCATGCAATTGTATAACAGTTTATAGGTTGTGTCAAAAGTTTTGGCTATAGGGTCAAGGACTTGGAAAAATCATAATTGGAAAATTGGTGACAAATTTGGAAAAAATGTGGATAGACATATCTGTACATGAAAACTGTGAAAATAGGTGTTTTCCATGTTAATGCCCACCTAACGGTTACATGAGAGGAGGATAAGAGTCAAGGGGATAGAATGTCTCATTCTTTGGATTCCAGTTGGCATCTCTCCCCAACCAACTCATCGTTATATACCAGCATCTTGAACAAAATGGCCACGGTGGTAGGAATGAAGGTTATATTTGGGCTTCACAAGGTGCACTTCTACTCACCAGGCCAAGCTGGCTCTGACCACCCCTGAATGCACAGTCTTCCAGTAGCAGAGATCAATATAGGTCTCTAATATGGCATTATTCCCCAGGGTGATCAGCCAGCTTCCTGGTTTAATGTTGATTAAATTCAACCAGTTCAGTCATAGACCCAGTATTATGTCCTGAAAGAGTGGGCACTTACTCTGTATATGGATTTGCCTTCTCTGCACACAATGTTTCTGCCCAAACTACCACCTGTGGACACACAGAATGCTTTATCTGCTATTATGATATTCCATACAGCATAGTTTCTGACCAGGGAATGCAATCCACAGCCACAGAAATGCAGCAAGATGGCATGCCATTGAATTCATGATCTTTCCATGTTTTGACCACCATGAAGTACGTGGCTTGAGAGAATTATGGAATGGCATTTTAAAGACTCATTTACAGAACCACCTAAGTTACAAATATTTGCGTGGCTGGGGCAAGGTTCTTCAGAAAGATGCTTGTCCCCTGAATCTGTGTCTAATGTATGATGCTGTTGCTCTTGTATCCAGGTTCATGGGTTTAGAAAACAAGGGGTGGAAAAAGGAATGACACCATTCCCTATTACTCTCAGTGAATCACTAGAAAACTTTTTGCTTTGTGTTATCACTAATTTATACTCTTCTATCATAAAAGTATTAATTCTACAGGGAGGAATAATCTCACAAAGACACACTATGAGTCCCTTGAACTAGGGTTTAAGACAGCAATTGGGCATTTGGACTCCACCTCATGCCTCTGGATCAACAGGTAAAGAAAGGAGTTATCATGCTGGCTGGCATGACTGATGCTCACAACCATGGAGAAAGTGGAGTGCTACTCTACACTGGAGGTAAGGAAGTGTATGTCTGTAACACAGAAGATACATTCGGGCTTTTAAACAAAAGTTTTGCTATGCACTGTGGTTAAGGTCAGTATGAAAATAAAACAACCCAGTCCAGGCAGACCTACAAATGACCCAGTCCCTTCTGGAATGAAAGACAGATTTGCCCTACCATATAAAGAACCGTGATCAACTAAGATTCTTGCTGAAAGTACAAGGTACACAAAATAAGCAGTGGGAGTAAAATACTTATAGATAACAGGTATAACTGGTACCAGTTGCAGACAGAAGTATAATTGTCATGAGTATTTTTTTGTTTTGTTATAAATAACATTTGTACATATGTATACATATGTAAATTTTACACAGCCTAGGATGTATTGATTTCACATCAGTATTTAAGTATCATTAATTTTATATTATAATATAATATTTAAGCTACTAGTTGCCAGGACAAGAATAAACATCACTCAACAACTTTACCTCTTCCTCTGGGGAAGAGATAAGTGGGTTTTCAGCTGTACACAAGATGGTTGAATCATGATACATAGAATAATGATCTTGTTATTGTCTTTACTTATAGATTAAGTGTGATTTAGGAAAATGCATGTGGGTACCAAGTTGACAAGCGAAAGACTTTAACAGGTAATTTTGTATCACCTTCACTGTGTTAAGGTATGCTGAGATAGCTAGAAAAAATTATGTCTGAGTGTGTCTGTGAGGATGTATATTAAAGAGTTGAATTAGGATTAGTAAAGAAGATCTACCCTCACCAAACAAGGCAGGCATGGTCCAATGTGATAAGGGCCCAAATAGAAAAACCATGTGTAGAAAGACTGAATTTCCTCTGTCTTCTCTTAAGCTGCCCCATCTATCTTCCCTACATTTGGACACTGGAGACTCAACTTCTCAGGACCTAGATTCTGGGACTTCCACCAGCAGCCCCTCTGGTTTCTCTGGCCTTTGGCCTTGTGCTATTCACTTATACCATCATATTCCCTGGTTCCCAAACTTTAGACATGGACTGGATTACACCACTGGATTTACTGGTCCCCCAGATTGCATACCTCTTAGGGCATATTCTGGGACTTCTTGGTATCTGTAATCACTTGAATAAATTCTCATAAAAATTTTCTCTATATGTACACATATAGAGAAAGGGATTATTTATTTATTTATTTATTTACCAACATGTATATCCTATTGGTTTTCTTGTTCTGGAGAACACTGACTAATGTGGTGTGTCAGAGAGAAGTAATGCTCAGAGCAGAGATGTGTGGGCAGAAATGACTTGGCCAGAGGACTTTGGGGAGGCAGTCATTCTGGCAGTAGCAAGTCTCAGAAGGGGACTGGGCTGCTAAGAGGAAGCACTCTCCACCACCCAGTGTGAGGAAGATCTGCAACTCACATCCAGTGGCGAGATGAACTGATTTGAAGTCAACCAGTCAGCAGCCATTCTGGACACACTGGTGGAAACCAGCAACACATCCATGATGGGAGAGTTGGCTCAATAGAAAGCATTTGGGTGTGTGGAGACATTGGTCCTGGTTAATTAGGAGAAGTATAAGGACATTTCCCAATAGGGCAGTGAAAACAATTGTTAGAACCATCACAAAGGAAAATTGGCAGACTCTTGTGTTGTTAAAAAGTCCTAGGATGAAAAAATATAGGTGGTGTTTCTATTTTCCATGATTTCAAACAGTAGTGACACTGAAAATGGACAAATAGATGAGAGAGTTGTCATCATGGTCAATGGCAAAGAAGAAAAACTCTGTAGAAGAATGTAAGGATGTTTATTTTCAGCCAAATTTGAGGACCATGGCCCAGAGCCATGTCCAAGAAGACTTGAGCAAATGGGCTTGCTGTTCCTGGGCTACAGGTTGGATTTATAGATTGTGGGAAGACAGGAATTACAGTTAAAGTCATAAATCAATCCATGGAAGGCATATATTGGTTTGGCTCCAAAAGACGGGACATCTCAAAGTGGGGGCTTACAAGTCATAGGTGGACTCAGGGATTCTTTAGTTGATAATTGGCTGAAAGAGTTAGGCTTTCTCCAAAAGGCCAGGAAACAGAAGTCAAGAATGCTTTGATAAGATAAGGGTCTTCTATGTTTTATGTGATGCTATACTGAAATCAAGTAGAGAAGTAAACCACATCATAAACACCTGTTTACTGAGATTTTTATCATTTGTATGTGTGATTCACCACGCCCCCTTAGAAAGAAATTTTGGGGCATAGAAAAAGATCCGGGTTCACTCCTCATCATTAATTGTGGTCCATCTGACTACATATTTTTTGAAAAGAACTTGTATGAAAATGATGAAACCTATTTCAAATCCTTCATTTGAAAAATGTTTTAATTTGTGCATTGCTCAACTTTTTCTAACATCCAAGGTTTTTATGATAAATACTTCTCATTTGGAGTATTCATTAACCTGCAAAATGAATCCAAGTTCATGATATATTGCAAGTAACAATTCAGTATGATGTTGCTTTATCTAATATCAACATAAGTGAGTGAGAAGGAAATGATTCATAGGTCATTTTTATGTGCTTGTCTTAAATAATACATAGTATTTTTAGAATGTGAATTAAACCAATATATTAAGTAAAAGCTACACAGGTGATAATGAAAAATACAGGTCTATAAGATATAAAATTTCATTGAAACATACCAAAATCACAAGGTTTACCTTGTCATTGATTCATCCAGGAAGACATTTTCACTTTTCAGACAAGATCACCCACACCTTCAGGTCTAGAAGCTGGGAGGATTAAGTCTGCATATGAAAGCATGACTTAATTTGGAGTTGTTAGCATATTAAATTCAATCTTACAGAGTTATACACTGAAAATAATAATGAGTACTTTGGATTGTTTTCAGTGAGTACAGTGCTAATCGCGTACTCTCATTAACTATACAGTTTCTCATCTGTCTACAAATACAAACTTTATTGGGTAAAGGAGAGAAAATAAAACTAAGTCCTTTACCCATAGAGATAAATTACTTTCTTCTCCAGTCTCAGAGAAACAAAATCTTATAGGCATTTTCTTCTCAGATAGGCCAGAACTGTTGTACCTTGTTGAATTAATATAGTCATAGCTGCAGAGATATGGATGCTAATACAGTCTCAGTGATGTGGTCTAATTCAACACAGTTACATGGCAAAAGAAGATTCTTTCCTCCACAAGCATTCACTTTATCCTCACTTCACATATCCATCCTAAACTCAGATGCCAGTCATGGCTGGGAAAGGCAGTGCAATACTCTCACTCAATCCATGACTGAGTTACTTGAGCATCATCGTTGTACTGGCTGCATAGTACTTGAAAGTTTCTTTTTTTTTTTCTTAATTCAGGATATTATGAGGCTACAAATATTTTGGTTACATGAAATGCATTTGCCTCGCTCATGTCAGGGCCACAAGCATGTCCTGCCCCCATACAGTGTGCCCCGTCTCCATTAGCTGTGGTTTTACCTACTCCACTTGCACTACCCACTGTTCCACCCCCTCACTTGACCAGCACCCAGTGAGTATTACTACCATATGAGCACCTTACTGTCAATCAACTAGTACCAGTTTGATGGTGAGTACACGTGGTGCATGTTTTTCCATCCTTGTGATACTTCACTTTGAAGGATGGGCTCAGTCTCTATCCAGGATAATACAAGAGGTGCTAGACCACCATTGTTTTGTTTTTATTTCAGCATATTTTGGTGGTACAGAAGTTTAGTTTACGTATATTGCCCTTGCCCCACCCCGAGTCAGAGCTTCAAGCATGTCCATCCCCCAGATGCACTCATTATGTATCTATACACCCATCCCCTCCCCCCAGCTCCCCAACACCTGATTAATGTTATTCCTACATTGTTTTTTGTAGTTGAGTAGTATTCCATGGTATACATATACCAATTTTATTAATCCACTCATGTATTGATGGACATTTGGGTTGTTGCCACATCTTTGCAATTGTAAATTGTGTTGCTATAAACATTCTAGTGCACATGTCTTTATTATAGAATGTGATTTGTTCCTTCAATAGATGCCTAGTAGTGGGATTGCTGGATTAAATGGTATTTCTATTTTTACCTCTTTGAGGTATCTCCAAATTAACTTTCCACAGGCGTTATACTAATTTGGAGGCCCACCAGCAGTGTAAGAGTGTTCCAATCTCTCTACATCCATGCCAGCATTTTTTATTTTGTGACTTTTTGATAGAGGTCATTCTCACTGGAGTTAGGTGATGTTTAATTGTACTTTCGATTTGCATTTCCAGAATGATTAGAGATGTTGAGCACATTTTTATATGTTTGCTGGCCATTCCTGTCTCTTCTTTTGAAAAGTTTCTGCTCATGTCCTTTGCACATTCATTGATGGGATTGTTTGATTTTTTTCTTGTTGATTTTCTTAAGTTCTATATAGATTCTTGTTATCAGCCCTTTATAAGATGTGTAGAAAGCAAGTACTTTCTCCCTTTCTGTAGGTTGTCTATTTGCTCTAAGGACAGTTTCCTAGGCTGTGCAGAAGCTTTTTAATTTGATCAGATCCCATTTGTTTATTTTTGTTGCTGCTGTGATTGCTTTGGGGCTCTTTTTCATAAACTCTTAGCCTAGTACAATGTCTAAAGGAGTTTTCCCCACATTTTCTTCCAGAATTCTTAAGGTTTCACGCCTTAGGTTTAAGGCTGTTATCCAATGTGAGTTCATTTTTGTGAGAGGTGAGAGTTGAGGATCCAGTTTCAATCTTCTGCATGTGGACATTTGGTTTTCCCAGCACCACTTATTGAATAGAGATTATCTTCCCTAATGTATATTATTGTCTTCTTTGTTGAAGATTAGATGACATTGTGATGATGATTTTATATCTGGGATCACTGTACTATTCCAAAGGTGTATATCGCTGTTCTTGTGCCAGTACCGTGTTGTGTTGGTTACTTTAGCCTCATAGTAAAGATTGAAGTCTTGCAGACAGATCCCTCCCAATTTTTGTTTTTGCTTGTGATGTTTTTGGCTTTAGGAGGTCTTTTCTGGTTCCAGACTAAGCATAGAATTATGTTTTCTAAATATGAAAAATGATGGTGAAATTTTGATAGGCATTGCATTAATTCTATAGATCACTTTAGGTAGAACGGACATTTAACAATAATGATTCTACCAATCCATTAGCATGGTAGGGATTTCCATTTGTGCAGATCTTGTACAATTTCTTTTCTCAGTATTTTGTAGTTCTCCCTATAAATATCTCTCACCTCTTTCCTTAAATACATTTCTAAATATTTAAATTTCTTCGATGCTATTTTCAAAGGTATTGTGTCTTTGATTTGATTTTCAACTTGACTGTTATTGGCAGATATGGATGTCACTGATTTGTGTGCATTAATTTTGTATCCTGAGACTTCACTGAATTTGTTTGTCAATTCCAGGAGTCTCTTGGCTGAGTGAGGCCTTGAGATTTTCTAGATATAATAGCATATTATCAGCACAAAGTGAGAGTTTGACCCCTTCTGGCCCATTTGGACACTCTTAATTCCCTTCTCTTCTCTGCTTGTTCTGGCAAGGACTTCCAGTACTATGTTGAATAGAAGGGGAGATAGTGGGCATTCTTGTCTGGTTCCAGTTCTAAGTGGGAATGCTTTCAGTTTTTCCCCATTCAATATGATATTGGCTGTGGATTTGTCATAGATGGCCTTAATAATTTTAAGGAATGTTCCATCTATACCTATTTTGTAGAGGATTTTTATCATGAAAGTATACTGGATTTTATCAAATGCTTTTTCTGTATGTATTAAGAGAATCATATGGTTGTTGTTCTTGCTTTTATTTACACAGTGAATTACATTTATACATTTGTGTATGTTGAACCAGCCTTGCATTTCTGGGATAAAGCCCACCTGGTCCTGGTGAATTATTTTCTTGATGTGCTATTGAATTCGGATTGTAAAATTTTCTTTGAGAACTTCTGCATGTGTATTCATGAGGGTTATTGGTCTGTAGTTTTCTTTTTTTTGCTACATCCTTTCCTGGCTTTGGTATCAAGGTGATATTGCCTTCGTAGAATGAGTTGGAGAGGATGCCATCTTTCTCACTGTTGTCAAATAATTTCTGCAGTATATGTATGAGTTCTTCTTCGTATGTTTGGTAAAATTGGGATGTGAACCCATCTTGTCTGGAACTGTTTTGGGGGGAAGACTTTTTTTTGCTGCTCCAATTTCTATGCTTGATATTGGTCTTTTCAGGCATTCTATTTCCTTCTGCTTGAGCTTAGGGAGGTTGTGTGTTTCCAAGGATTTGTCCGTTTCATTCACATTTTGTAGCTTTTGGGCATATAGATTTTTCTAGTATTCAAAGATAATTTTTTTGTATTTCCATGATGTCTGTAGTGACTTCTTCTTTTTCATTTCTGATTGAGTTTATTAAAGTCCTTTCCTTTCTGGTTCTTGTCAATCTAGCAAGAGGGCTATCAATTATGTTTATCTTTTCCAAAAATCAGCTTTTTGTTTTATTGATCTTCTGTATAGTTTTTTTATTCTCAATTTCATTTAGTTCTGCTCTAATCTTAGTTATTTTCTTTCTTCTGCTAGGTTTACAATTAATTTTCTCTTCCTTTTCCAGTTCCTTGAGAAGATTTATTAGTTTGTTGATTAGCTTTCTGACTTTTGGATGTGAGCATTTAATGCTATTAGTTTTCCTCTCAGGAATGCTTTTGCTGTATCGCACAGGTCTTGATAGCCTATGTCCCCATTATCATTTAATTCAAAGAATTTTTTATCTCCATCTAAATGTCTGCCTTCACCCAGCAGGCATTAAGCAATAGATTTTTAGTTTCTATGATTTTGTGAAGTGGTGAGCATTTCTGCTGGAATTGATCTCTAGTTTTATACCACTGTGGTCTGAGAAGATACATGGTAAAATCTCTGTTTTTTAAAATTTGTTGAGGTTTGATTTGTGGCCTAGGATGTGGTCTATTTTGGAGAAAGTTCCATGAGTTGATGAGAAGAAAGTATATTTGGCTTTATTTGGGTGGAATGTTCTGTAGATGTCTGTTAGACCCATTTGTTCTAGAGCTCTGTTTAAGTCCATTATTTCTTTGCTCATTTTTTGTTTGTAGGATCTGTCCATTTCAGACAGTGGGGTGTCAAAATCCCCTGCTACTATGTCATTACTGTCTTTCATACTATTACTAGATCATGGAAATATACTTTCTTCTTGCCAACTATATACAGCATTTGCCAAAACTTTGTGATCTCCACAACTTTATATCTCTAACATGCAATTTCTACGCATAGTAACTAAATGAAATTCTTACTTTTTGTCCTTAGTGTCACTTTCCAGAAGGTCCTAAAAACCCTCCTAACTTTTCCTTGATAGAGGACTCTGTTTCTCCATTTCTCCAACCTTCCTCATTGTTGAAGATCGATCACATTTCAAACATTTAAAACAATCAATCCATATTCAAAAAATCAAAATTAATATAAAAATTGTGATGGGCAAAATATTAAATTTTTAAATAAATACAGAATATCTGAATGTACTCTTAAACAAAAAAATGTCATTCAGTAATTTAATAACCATAGGTTAATGGGCAACCTTAAATTAATTTAGGTTACCATATTATGTATTTTAAGTGGACATTCAGCATATTGACATCAAGTGCATTCACATTACTTTATAATGATCAACAATATCCATCTATGAAACAATTTTTACCTCACCTAACTGAAGCTCTGTAACTATTGAACATTCTTCCCTGCCCAGCTCTGAGCAACCACCATTTTTCTTTCTGTCTCTATAAATGTGGTTGCTCCAGGAACCTCACATAATGAAATCATACATTATTTGTTTTCTTCTGACTGGGTTATTTCACCTCTAATAATGTCCTCAAGTTCATCCATGTTGTATCATGTGTAAGAATGCCCTTCATTTTTAAAGATGAATAATACTTCATTGGATATATACACCCCATTTTGTTTATTCATTCTTTCAGCTGTGGCCATTGTATTGCTTCTAGTGACTTCAGCTATATATTTGAGTATCGATTTAATGCAGTGTTTGATAACAGATGTTAGGTATTTTATTTTAATGAGATAAACATATATAGCATAAAATATAGCAATTTCAAATAATCATCTGTTTAAACATGCAAGAGAGGTTTATGTGTTTTCAGAGAGAAATTTCAACAACTGAAATGACTTTTCAGCTTAGGAAATACAAGTTCTTATTGGGTTATTTTTACTAGTGGTTAAGTAATTTTTAAAATTTGGTATCATTGTCTCTTAACATTTCAATGGGTATAGATGATACTTTTATTTTTTATTTTTAGGTGAAATAATTTAAAAAAATAAGATCAGTTTTGTATGGATCTAATTGCTCATCATGCTTTAGCATTTAGACTAATCTGAAGTTTAACTAAATTTGTCAAATAAAATGAGTTGAAGGTAATTATATTTCTCTCAGATGTGATGTTCAATTATTTGCCTTATTAAAATCATACCCAATATTTACATATTAGAGCAGTGACATAATTTGCCACTAATTAAAGAATTTATAAATCTACAATAATGATTACCTGGGAAAATTCCTTAAGATATATCCATGGATAGATGTGTGGTTAAGATTTAAAGAAATTAAATTATCATACAAATAGAATATCTGCAATGTTATTTAAAGGAGAATTGAACCTGAAAATTGACTAGTGTAAGAGTGAGAAAATTTGCTACCCTGGGGAAAAATATTTTCTTTTTTTTTTTTTCTTCATTATGGCTTCAGAAAGCAGGAGAATTTTAAAATATGTTTTCTTCTGTTTTCAGATTCTCTTGTTTAAAAGGGTGATAAAATCGTGACATCTTTACTTTATATTTCATTGATCTTTTTTCAATGTTAGTAGTAGGCACACATGTTCCATTTTTTTTCTCATCAGGAATTCATTGATTAATCATAGAACAACTAGAACACTGTCTATAATATCCCATTCTGCACTTTTCTGATCCCTGTTCACAAAACTTAATATTAAAACTGTATATCTTTAACCCAGGATTCTTAAATAATTAATCAATCTGTTCTGTCAAAAATAAAATAGTAACAGCAAAATCATTTATTTGACAGAATTTACAGTTTATTACAAAAGTTTCAGCTCAATGACTTTGTCAAAAAGCATGTTTTATTTCTTCTCATTATGGAATGGATAGTAGACAGAATTTTATTATCCATTCTAAAATACATACAGTGGTATAATTGTGGATTTTCTGAATTTCAAACTTCATAAGCAAATTATTAAATATTAGTGGATTGAGTTGGGTTATCATGACTTACTCATGAAGATAAAAATCACGATGTCTTCATGGGCTGAATGTCCTCTCTGTGCAACATCTTCTTCTTGTCCCTCTTGGGGTAGAGAAGAAATCTTCTAGCGTGGCTGTGTTGGATTCTCTCCTATCAGAGGCTAGGACATACTATGAGGGGTGTGTCCAATTTTTTTTCCCTAAATATACTCTTTTATTAAATAGTCAGAGTTGTATAAATTTGATGCTTTGGATACCAAAGATATTTAATTTTCACAGACATTTTATAGATCCCTGGAATTTCAGTATACTTCCTGCATGCTTTCAGAAAGCTGTGATTTATTAAATCAAGAGACAATAATTTAGAAACAAAAATAAAATGTAAATAGATGATCTTGTAAAGGGATGATGTTGGAAAATCCATTAAGAAGTGAAGTAATGTCATTCTGGCCTTACTTGCCTGTAGATTTGTAGGAACGGAGCATTAAACATGGTCTTATTGAGAGACCAGCTCTTGTCAAAGACAGTAGTTCAAATGAAATAAAGCCATGGTAGAATCCAGCTACTTTTTCTTTTATTGAACTAAAGTCAAAAAAAATTACTGCTACATTGTAAGTATAAATATTTTTCCATCCATGTAATGTAATTGCATTTTATTTTTATATTTTATATCTTGGCATCTGTGTAATAAAGTCAGTGCTACAGCAAAAACATTAAAAGCACATTGCATTCATTTTTGCCAGGCACTTTGGAGTTGGATTTTATTTGGGGCTGCAGCTCATTAATTTGCTATTGTTTGTTCTTGTTTTTTTTTTGTTGTTGTTGTTGTTTGTTTTTATATATAGCCTGCCATCCTTGGAGTGCAGTCCACTCTTTTATAAGTTCTGTGACCTCTGGTTTCTCTACTAGGATATACAAATCTTAGATCCACAACTGTGAACATGACATTTTAAAAAATGTCTCATGAAATTGAAGATGGGAAAAGTTGTTTGCCCTTGACAAAATATGAGCTATTGTAATTGCTTGATCCAGGTAAGTTCCAGTTGTCATTTTGCTTATTAGAAGGTAAGCCCTCTGTAGATTTTAGTACACTTCTGCCTTTGGATCTTGAATCTAAGCAAAGTGGCAAATCCTATTCTGATTAGATTTTTCAGTATTGATCATATGTGTGCAGTCTGTATTTAAAGTCAAGTTGTCTCATTTCCTGTGAAAAACCCCAGGCTCTTAAAAAGAAGAAGAAGACTGAAAGAAAAATGAAATAAAAATTTTATATCCCTAAAATACAGTAACCAAAATTTAATAGAAAACTTTCATTGCAGTTCAACTCAATATCAAAGTGGAAACAAGAGATGGAAAAGTCTGTGAATTTAAGGATAGATAATGATCAGGGTTTCCTCGGGGACAGTTTCTATTGGCTTAAATTTTTGTATGAGTCATATATTTCTATATCTTTGTAGGACACAAAATTTCAGTTTAAAACTGCATATTTCAAATAATGTAAGGTGGCAACTGTGGAAATCAACTCCACCAACACTCTCAGTTTGCTGCCATCTGTGGCTGCACACTATACCTCTTTTTCTTTCTTTATTAATTTTTCTCAACTAGTTCTGTAAACTCTGTATTCTTTATTATGTATGATAGTGAACTTTCTGCTTGGTTAGTTAGTGGTCACTTAGTGATTGAAAATGATTTTCTTAAATGCCTGAAACCAACAAATTTCTCAGTCTTTGCTGAAGGTTTCTGTATGAGTGTTAGGCACATGTGTATTTTATTTTATTTTATTTTATGTTTAATTTCAGAATATTATGGGAGTACATTCATTCTGGTTATATATAATGGCTTTGACTCTCCCAAGCCAGAACTACAAGTGTGCCCTTCCCCCATACAGTGCACTCCACAACCTTTAGTTGTGAGTTTACTCACCGCCACCACCTTCCTTTCACCTAACTGGCACCCAATGAATATTACTTCCATGTGAGCACCTTAGTGTTGATCTGTTAGTACCAATTTGATGGCGAGTACATGTGGTGCTTGCTTTTCTATTCTTGTGATACTTCACTTTGAAGGAGGGTCTCCAGCTCTATCCAGGATAATATAAGAGGTGCAAGATCATCATTGTTTTTTGTAGTTGAGTAGCAATCCATGGTATACATATACCAAATTTCATTAATCCACTCAAGTGTTGATGAGCACTTGGGTTGTTTCCACAACTTTGTGATCGTGAATTGTGCTGCCATAAACATTCCAGTGCATGTGTCTTCATTATAGAATGTCTTTTTTTTCCCTTTGGGTAGATGCCTAGTAGTGGAATTGCTGGATGAAATCGTATTTCTATTTTTAGTTCTTAGAGCTATCTCAAAATTACTTTCCACAGGGGTTGTACTAATTACTAATTTGTAGTCCCAAGAGCAGCGTAAGAGTGTTTCTATCTCTCCACATCCACACCAGCATTAGTTGTTTGGGGACTTCTGGCAATAAAGGGAATTGAGTCTAAAGGGTAAAGGAACATTTGAGAACATTTCCCCAAAGAGAAAATGTCAAGAAAATGGATTTATCAAAAATAACCAAATAGAAATCCTGGAGTTTAGAAATATAATAATCTAAAATTAATAAAATACTGTAGCAGCTCGACAGTAGTTTTCAACTGGCACAACAAAGATTAACTGACGCTGAAGACAAATGGGCTAAAATGAAATAGATGAACTATAACCAGTGGTGAAGAGGTTGTGGAGAAACTAGAGCCCTTATGCATTTCTGATGGGAATGTAAATTGGTGCAGCTCCATTGGAAGACAGTGTGGTGTTCACCAAAATGTTTAATGTTCAGTTACCATATGATGTAGCAATTGCACTGTATATAACAAAGAATAAATATCTGAAACTTGTACACCAATGTTCATAGCAGCATTGTTCTTAACAGCCAAAAATTGAAAATGAGCCAAATGTCCATTGACTTATGAGCAAATCAATAAAATGTGATACATCCATTAAAAAAGATACAATAGTAATCATCCAATCTAAAAAGAAAATGAAAACATTCAAAAACTAAGGAAAAAAGCTTTATGGTCCCATGGAGGGTCTTCTGGAGCAATAAGATAATTTTTTTTTTCGTTAAACTCTGATGGTGAGTAGGAAAATAGTGTAGTGCAAAAAACATTTTAACAAATACTGACTGAAAACTTACTGAATAACCGATCTTCACTGAAAAATCTAAGACTGAAACAAGGAATGTGGTCTTTCTCTGAAGCAGATGTGAACCATCATAGGCTGAGAAATGGTTCCCGAGAATAGCAAGTCCTAATTCCTGAATCCTGTGACTCGTACCTTATTGGGTAAAGTCTCTGGAGATGTGATTAAATTAAAGATCTTGAGGTGAGATTACCATGGATTATAGGCACGGTCCCTAAATACCATTACCTCTTGCCTTACAAGAGGGATGTTTAGTTATGTCAGAAATCACTCCCAACTCTCCCCCACTATCTCTTATGTGGGTTGTCTGATTCTGGAAACTAAATTGATACCAGGCAGATTAACAAGAGAAAAGCATATAAATGTTATTAGTTTTGCACATACATGGGGACTTCACAAAGAAAATGTTCTTGGAGGAAGTGGCCAAAGCAAGATCCTTTTATTCTTTTTAGACAAAGAATGATAAATATGGGAAGAAATGACAGGGCAAAGAAACTCTGGCAAGGGAAAATACATTTCTGGGTGAGTCACTAGGACATGTATGTGAGGGTGCAAAAACAGTAGAAGGCAATGGTTACTTCATTAAGGATATTTATTCAGGTTTATTGCTGCCCTCAAGTCCCAGTCTCTGATGATAAGAGCTATTTTCTCAGGATGTTATATGGATAGTACCACTTTCTGACTTGCGGCATGAAGGAAGTGTTAAACTGATAGCCCTTTCCAAAACAACAATTTCTCCATATTTTCATCTCAAAATAATCATTATGCCAATTTGGCATATTTTTTGGATGGCATGTCCTTTACTCCTGAAGATGTAAAGGAAATTTTGAGTTAGACAAAAGAGAAGGTGATGTGACCACAGAGGCAGAGATTGGAGTGATCCAGACAAAAGAAGAGGGACTATGACAGTCATCAGTGCAGGAAGAGGTAAGACCTGATTCTTCTCTACATCTTCTGGAGGGAGCACAGCCACGCTGACACCTTTATTTCAGCCTTGAGATACTAGTTGTGCACTTCTGATGCCAGACCCATGAGAAAACAAATTTCTGTGTTTTAAATCCTGAGATTGTGGCAATTTGTTTTAGCATACACAGGAAAGCAATATATAAATTTTGAGAATCACTGAGGGAGTCTGACACTCATTATGAATGATTTTGAAGAAGAAAAAGAAAAAAGAATGATAAGGAGGAAGATCAAGAGGAGGAAGAGGAGGATGCAGGCATTATATACAGCAAAGACAAAGTGGTGAAATCATCAAGATGAGATAACAATTGTAAATATGGATTCACCTAGTATGTGTTTCAAGAAATTTGCCAGTTTCCTCTAAGATATTAAATTCATGGCCCTAGGTTCATTTGTAGTGTTCTTTGTTATCCTTTTATTCTCAATGTGATAATTTGTGATGTCTCTCATTGTTCAGGGGATAGCTTGGCTAAGGTTGTATGAATTTATTGATCTTTCCAAATAATCAGTTTTTATTTTTCAGATTTTTTCAAATGCTTTCATGTTTTCAATGTCATTGATTTGTATTTTTTTTTTTTTAATGACTAACTCTGTCACCCTGGGTAGAGTGCAGTGCTATCATCACAGCTCACTACAACCTCAAACCCCTGGGCTCAAGCAATTCTCTTACTTCAACCTCCCAAGTAGCTGGGACTACAAGTGCACACCACTAGCTGATTTTTCTATTTTAATAGAGATGGTGTTTTGCTCTTGCTCAGCCTGGTCTCAAACACCTGAGCTCAAGCCATCCAGCTGTCTTGGCCTTCCAGAGTGGTAGTAATACAGGAATGAGGCACTATGCCTGGCTGATATCTTGTTTTTATTTAAATATAACTTTTCTTCTACTTGCCTTATACTTAAATTGTTCTACTTTCTCTGTTTTCCTAAAGTGGAAAATCAGTTTATTGATTTCAGATTTTCTTTACAAATAGATGAATTTAATGCTATAAATTTCCATCCCTTCTTCTTTCTCTGTGTTACTACAAAATTAGATAATTGGTGTTAACGTTTAGCTCAATTTTTTTAAAGATCCCTCTTGAGATTTCTGCTTTGGTCCATGAATTTTCTGAGGATTGTGTTGACAGGTACACAAAAAGATGCTCACTTTCACTAATTATCAAGAAAATGCAAACTGTGCCACAATGGGTTATTATCTCACACACATTGGAATGACTGTTATCAGAAAGAAGAAATATAACATAAGTTGGGAAGTATATGGAGAAAAGAGAATCCTTAAACAATGTTGGTGGAAAGGCAAATGGTATAGCCACTATGAAATCACTAAGCAGGTTTCTCAAAAAATTAAAAATTGGACTACTCTATGATACAGGAATCCTACTTTGGGGTACATATGAGAAAGAAATGAAATCAGTATGACAAGGGAATATCTACAGTCCCATTTCTTTATACCATTTTTCAAAATAGTCAAGATATGAAATAACCTATATGTGGACTGATAGAGGAATGGATAGAGAAAATGTGGTACAGATATACAATGAGATATTCAGCCTCAAAAAGAAGGAAATTCTGCCATTTGTGACAATGTAGATTAACCTGGAAGACATTATGGTAAATGAAATAAGCCAGACACAGGAAGATAAATACTGCCTGATCTCACTTATATGTGGAAATATAAAATGTCAAACATGTAGAAACAAATGGTAGACTTGTGGCTTCTATGAGCTGGAGAAAGGGGGAAATGAGATGTTAGTGAACTGATAAAAAGTTTCAGTTATGTAAGTTAAGTTCTCTACAACAAAATGTGTATAGATAGCAATATTGTATTGTATGCTTATCAGTTGCTAAGAAGAAAAATCGTAAATGTCATAAGAACAAAAATATTATATCAATGTAAGTGATTGATGTGTTAATCAGGTATATTTGGGTGAATATTTCACAATGTCTATGTACGTCAAATTATCAAGTTGTATCACTGAAATACATATGATTTTACTTCTAAATTATGCCTCAATAATATTGGGGAAAAGTGTTGTTTATTCCTTAATATTTGGGGATTCTTCCTCTATCTTTATGTTGTTGATTTCTACTTTGATTCCATTATAGTCAAAACATAGTGTGATATCTACTTTTATAAATGTTATGGTATGCTTTATAGCACAATATAAGAAGTTTCAAGATATTTCTTCTCATGTTTTTATAATGTATCCTTAGAGGATGATAGGTTGTTTTTTTTTTTTTCCATTTTGGAACATGTCAGAATTCTGGAGGTAATTGGACTATATATGAGGTATTTAACTGATGACTGGTGTGCTCTTATTCTGATTCTAGATTTTTATTTAACTTTTTCCACACTTGCTTCATATAATTTATTGATAAACTGAGTAAACAATTCAGACAGGAATTAATCCACCTAATTAATTAATACATTTATCTAGGTTTAGAAACTATTAACCAAAAAGGATGTTTACTGTGATTGTGAGAGGATTTCAATTTCTAGAACTTTAATAAAGGAAAAAATATGTCAAAAGTACATGTTCTAAATTAAACAGTGATTATGCCCTCTCTTCCAATATGTCAAGTGTCATATTCTAGAACTCTCTGAAGGTTCCTTAGTAAATTCTGGTGAAAGGCAAATGAATTTATTTACTGAAACTAAAAGATGAAGAGCAGGGCAAAAATGAATTTGAGGTGCTGGAAAGTGGTTTGAGATTTAATTTGGTGTAATTATGTACAGATTGTGAATGTAATGCTTTTTGAAACTGTCTCCAAATTTAACAAATAAAGAATGAGAGAATGACATGGCCAAACAACCAGAATTCAGGGCTGATTTCTTCTTCTTGGACCTGTTTCACAGCCCCCAGGCTCCCTGGCTTCTCTTTGTTCTCACCATGCTGGAGCTTCTGGTCCTTTTTGGCAACACCATGGTCATCCTCCTCATTCAGACCTACCCACTTCTTCACTGCCTCATTTTTTTTTCCTCATTCAGCCATCCCTGATGTACTTGTTCTAGATTTCCATTGTTCGTCCCCCAGATGGCCCTCAACTTTCTCTCTAGGAATCATCACATCTCTTTCCCTGACTATGGCATTCAGCTATTCCTCTTCATGACCCTGTTGGCAGGAAAGTGTCTGATACTGGCCATCCTGGCTTAGGACCTCTATGTGGCCATCTGTCACCCATTACACTGCCTCATCCACATTCCCCATGATCTCTCTGTGTGTCTGGTGCTTGCATATTGGTTGAGCACAGTGCTCAATGCCTTGATCCATGTGCTCTACACTCTGACTTTTTGTTACTTCACCTCCAGGGAAAGCTATCATTTCATTTCTGAGTTCCGAGCTCTTTTGAAACTAGTTGTGCTGACAATTCCCTCTATCAAAAGGGTCTTTTTGTCAGTGGTGTTATTTTTCTTCTCCCTCCTATCTTAGCCATTATGGCCTCCTATGGAAGTACACTGTGCACTCTACTGGTGACAGCCTCAAGACTGGGACACATGGGAACCTTGGCCACTCATTCCTCTCACATGCCCCTGGTGTCTCTATTCTATGTGGCTGCCATTACCAAGTACCTTCTACCAAAATCTCACTCCCCTGTCCAGGAGACGTGGTCTCTGTCTTCTACACGATCCTAACACAAATGCCCAACCCTCTCACCTACAGTCTGAAAAACAAGGATGTCTTTGGAGCCCTCAGGGGAGTTCTCAGAAAATCGGGAATATGACGTTTTTAAGTTTCCAATGAAAATCCAAATCTAAAACAATGAAAGCATATACATTGAAATGGTGGGATTTACCATATGTAGAGAGACATATTCATATGCATTTAAGTATAGAGAAAGATAGTTTGAGGAACAAAGAAGAGACAAAAAGAAAGAATCCTGTGTTGAAAGTTGCTATGTAAATTGGTCATTTTCTTCCTTTAATTCATTTATGTATTTGTACTCAAATATAATATATTGGGAATGTGTTTTATTTGTGCACTAGATGAAATACACTTTCCTTGCTCCTATGCAATCATCTTATTTGGTCATTGTTATTTATTTTGCTATATTTTTGTTTTTAATTGACAAATAATGGTATATGTATATGTAGGACACAATGTGATGACTTTATGTATACTTTGTGGAAAGATATGATAAAGCTAATTAACATTTCTCAAAAGAGAGAAATGCATGTTCAACAGGTATATGACAAAATCTCAACTTATCTTATCAACAGGGAAATGCAAATTATAACCACAATGAGCTATTAATTCACACCTGTGAGAATGCCTATTCTGAATATGATCAACAGTAAGTACTGGCGAGGATGTGGAGAAAAGGAAATACTTCTCTATTGTTGCTGTGAGTATACATTAGGACAGTCTAATTTATTTCTTTTGTTTTTTTTTTATCTGTGATGAATTTTTATTTATTTATTTATTTTTATTTCAGCTCATTATGGGGGTACAAAAGTTCAGGTTATATATATTGCCCATGCCCCCCCATCCCCCTGAGTCTGAGCTTCAAGCGTGTCCATTCCCTAGACAGCGCACATCGCACTCATAATGTAGGTATGCACCCATCCCCTCCCCCCACCCCCATCCCCCCCAGTCAGAACTTCAAGCGCGTCTATTCCTCAGGCAGTGCGCATCGCACTCATCAAGTAGGTGTACACCCATCCCTTCCCCCCAGCCTCTACCTCTGTCCGATACCTAATTGGTATTATTCCCAAATGTGCACTTAGGTGATGATCAGGGAAACCAGTTTGCTGGTGAGTACATGTGGTGCTTATTTTTCTATTCTTGGGATACTTCACTTAATAGAATGGGTTCCAACTCTCTCCAGGAGAACCAAAGAGATGCCATATCGCCATTACTTCTAATAGCTGAGTAATATTCCATGGTATACATATACCACATTTTGCTAATCCGTTCATGAATTGATGGGCATTTGGGTTGTTTCCACATCTTTGCTATTGTGAATTGTGCTGCCATAAACATTCGGTGCAGGTGTCTTTTTTATAGAATGACTTTTGTTCTTCTCGATAGATGCCCAATAATGGGATTGCTGGATCGAGTGGTAGGTCTACTTGAATCTGTTTAAGGTATCTCCACATTGTTTTCCACAGGGGTCACACTAGTTTACAGTCCCACCAGCAGTGTATGAGTGTTCCTGTCTCTCCGCATCCATGCCAACATGTATTGTTTTGGGGCTTTTTGATAAAGGCCATTCTCACTGGAGGTAAGTGATATCTCATTGTGGTTTTGATTTGCATTTCCCTGATGATTAGAGATGTTGAACATTTTTTCATAAGTTTGTTAGCCATTCTTATATCTTCTTTTGAAAAATTTCTATTCATGTCCTTTGCCCACTTTTTGATAGGGTTGTTCGATTTTTTCTTGCTGATTTTCCTGAGTTCTAAATAGATTCTTGTTATCAGTCCTTTATCTGATGTGTAGTATGTGAAAATTTTTTCCCATTCTGTAGGTTGTCTGTTTACTCTTGTGACTGTTTCTTTGGCTGTGCAGAAGTTTTTTAATTTGATCAGGTCCCATTTATTTATTTTTGTTGTTGCTGTGATTGCCTTAGGGGTCTTTTTCATAAATTCTTTGCCTAGGCCAATGTCTGTAAGAGTCTTTCCTATGTTTTCTTCTAGAATTCTAATAGTTTCCGACCTAAGTTTTAAGTCTGTTTTCCACCATGATTTGATTTTTGTGAGAGGTGAAAGCTGTGTGTCCTGTTTTAGTCTTCTACATGTGGCTATCCAGTTTTCTCAGCACCATTTATTAAATAAGGAATCTTTTCCCAAGAGTATGTTTTCGTCTGCTTTGTCAAAGATTAGATGGCTACATGAGGATAGTTTTATATTTGGATTTTCTATTGTGTTCCACTGGTCTGTGTCCCTGCACTTGTGCCAATATGGATAGGTAGAGTCAACATTGTTAGAATGTGTATGCAGCCCAAAGTTATCTACAGATTCAATGCAATCACTATTAAATTACCAACATCATTTTTCACAGATATAGAAAAAATAATTTTGCACTTCGTATAGAACCAGAGAAGACCCCATTTAGCAAAAGCAATTTTAAGCAACAAAAACAAAATGGGAGGTATTAATTTGCCAGAATTCAAACTATACTACAAGGCTGTGATTCTAAAAACAATCTAATTTATTTGTATTTCAATAAATTTAGCAAGTAACACTTTTTTTTTGACAAATGGATGAATTATGTAGTGCTGAATTCAGTACTTTTAGTGTATCCTTCATTCAAGTAATATACATTGCACCCAGTAGATAAGATTTGATCCCTCAACCCCAATCACCCTCCTCCCTTCTGAGTCTTTTTTTTTTTTTTTTTTTTTTTTTTTGAGACAGAGTCTCACTTTGTTGCCCAGGCTAGAGTGAGTGCCGTGGCGTCAGCCTAGCTCACAGCAACCTCAAACTCCTGGGCTCAAGGGATCCTCCTGTCTCAGCCTCCCGAGTAGTTGGGATTACAGGCATGCACCACCATGCCCGGCTAATTTTTTCTATATATATTTTTAGCTGTCCATATAATTTCTTTCTATTTTTTACTAGAGATGGGGTCTCGCTCTTGCTCAGGCTGGTCTCGAACTCCTGAGCTCAAACGATCCACCCACCTCGGCCTCCCAGAGTGCTAGGATTACAGGCGTGAGCCACCGCGCCCGGCCCCTTCTGACTCTTAAACATCTATTTTCTCAATACAGCCATTGTAGCAAATAGTATAGGGCAATATACATAACCTAAACATTTGTGCCCCCATAATAGGCTGAAATAAAACAATGCTTTTTTGGAACCTGAACTATGTCTCTTTGAAATGAAATATCAAGGAAGATAGTGCCCTATCACACAATTTCCACATGAAGATGAGATGCTAACTTCAGTGAGCACCTAGCTTTAAATTGCAAAATTATCTCTTCCTACATACACTTGAGATGCATGTTTTTTATTTGAATAAAACCAATTAGCAAAAATGAGAGTCTCACTAATTACCAAGTAAATTACCAAGTAAATTTCTCTATGACAAATTGTGCTGTCAAGTCTTCTTACTTCAAAACTAATTATTTATCTAGAGAACATGTATGTAAAAGGTAGGATTTGCTTTGTAATGTAAAGTAATGACTTTATGTATGTCTTTGAAATCTCTCAGTGGATTGGCATTATGTACATCACATATGGTTTAATTCAGTAATAAAAGGTTTTTTTTAATTTCTCTTTTAACTTTGTGGAGAGGTTTTCTGGGTTGGAGATTATGTTCAAAAGTATTTCCTGAACACTTTCCAGAATTAAAAAAATGTAACATGAAAATAAAATGTGCCCCCCAGGATTTACACTGCAGGTGCTTTGAAGACTAGATCCTTCTTTAGCTTCCAGTCACAAACTCACAACTGTGCAGCACAGACCTTCACTGTCCCCACATCTGTACACAGTAAATTCTCTCTGCCTGTTTGGGGTCTGCTGTCTCATCAAGAGAATACTTAGACCAGATTCCTATGAAAACACTCTCACAGGATAATAATCAGCAGTACTAGCCTTTCATTAAATGCACCTGACATCTTCAGAACTGAAACGGATTCAGAGACCATGGGGCCATGACACAAGCTGGAACAAGATAATGTGCTGGTTTGAACCCCAAAAAACCCCTTCTGCCTTGTCCTGTTGCCTAAATGCCAGGGAATGTGCTGTGGGTGCTACTGAATCCATACCTCTTTAGAGGCCTAAATCTGCAGCTCTGAATTCTGAATCTAAGGCCTGAGGTTTTTCAGGATGCATTAGAGCAAGTTCCATAAGGGAGTCTCTCCTCCTGTTTTCCTTACCTCACTGTAACACCAAAGAATACACAGCAAATGTGACCCAACCTAGACCTGCCCTCAATCTGCGTTTCCAAAGACAGGGGCAGACTTTGGACTAAGGATGTACAAAAAACTCAAGGGAGACATTTTCTGCAGTGTATGAGATCAACATGGACTTTGTATGTTGACTTTGAAAGGACTTTTCAGGGTGAGATTTAAGAATTTTCTAAGTCTTGTGTAGTGTCCTATTATAGTTGTGGGAGAAGAATAGAAAAGCTGGCATCACAACTAAATTTTTTTGGAAATTATTGGACACTTGGTACACACATTTTCTGATATTTTAAGGATTAAGTCACACAATGTAAAGGCTTCTTCACGGTGCAGCATACCATCGTTCTGAGCACACAGTACATGCTCAGTAGACATTGCATTATGCTGGTCTTCACTTTGGAAAATAAGTATCTGCGTTGTGATGAGTGTTGGGCATAAGTCACTCTGTATGCTGTGCTTGCTGTCTCTAGCTGAGTGCTACTAATAATGGATCTAGGTTGAGCAAAATCAGCACTAAAAGGGGATTTGACAAAGAAGCCAATTAACGTACCCCTTCCACACCAGCAGATCACATTTCTTAGAGTGAGACCCACAGTACCACATGATTTATATTCACATTGATGGTTGAGAGACAATTTTTAAGTAATTGCCTCTCAGCCCAACCTTTCAATTAGGATCACCTGCCTAGCTTGAAAGAAACACCATCACCTGTCTATTGGGCTGGGTGGGAACATCCATGTGGTTTTAATTGTGCCCCAAATAATTCTCATTTGATACTAGGGTCAAGCATTAGAACTCCCAAATACATTCATGAGATTGAGTTTAGACTTTGTTCCAGAGAGAAGCAACGGGGCCTGCTGTTTTGGGTTTGGTAGGGGCAGATCAGTGTGGTCCAGATTCCCACCGCTGTAGCAGAAAGTCCTAGCACATGTGGCAGGGGGAGGTCACAAGGGAAAGACAGGAGAACCTCACATTTTAGTCTCCATAAGGAGACATCATACCTGACTATTTCCTATGACTAAGAACCAGTGAGTGTAGCCTTTTCTGCATTTTGTGGTCCTCTGGCTTGTGGATGCCGTGTAAACAGGTGAAGAGATTGTGCTGACTCCTTTCAGGGCATAGTCTCAAAAGTAATTCTAATTGTTCTACACAATCTCACCTGAAAAGAAATTTCAGAGTAGGAGAAGGAGAAGAAGAAATGACTGTTTTTCAGGTAAGTGTGTCCCAGGTTAGGGGGCTGTGTCCACTTTTCCTCCTGGAATGTCATGCAGTACTTCAATTTTTAGAACTTGTAAGCCTTTACTTCTGATGTTTATGCCTAATGAGTTTTTTTCCACTACATTTTTTTTCATTTCTTCTTATGATAGTCAAGGAGCACTGGAAAATCCTTCCTCTCTACATAACAAAACCTGCTCTACATTCTCTCCACACAAGCTTCTTAATAAAATAAACAAGTTTCATAATAAATGTGTGATTTGTAATATTGAAAATGTTCCCATTGTGACAGGTCAACCTACAAGAGTGTGGATATCTGAGATTCCTATTGGGGATGGGAAGGGTCTTTGTATTTGAGTGAAGAAGGGGAACATGTACTTTCAAGGTTTGATCTGGATGTTTTCATCAGCTCTATGTGAAATAGTATTTGGAAAGTGCAGAAAGAGGATAGCATTGATTGCCTAGGATAACAAGAAAATTATGGAAAAATAAAAAATAGAAGACTTGCTCTATATAATGCAAAAGTATTTACATACATTATTAAAGATTAAAAAACATGGTAAATATCTATAACTTGAACTTTGCATAAAACTGATGATTCTTCATGGTTACATATTTTTGGGCACTACCATCCCAGCAGTGATTTTTTTATCCTCTGTGCAATGGTGCCTAATATCAATTTGTCCCACTACAGTTGATGTTAATTTCATTCACTTGGTTAAGGTGCTCTCTGACAGATTCATCCAATGTAAAGTTAATTGTTTTTTTTCCTTTATAATTAAATGTCTTTTGGAAATTTACTGACTGATGTGCATGAACCATCACATTTACACTGGAAGCTCCTCTTTGTTTTTATAGCTTGCTTTGGAAAATGAAGACTCTTATCATTGTCTTCTGGTCAGATGAAGTGAGATAAGTTGAAAGTCTACCACTTACTGGATGTTGACAAAATACTCTCCTTAGGCCAGAAGCACTGGCTTCACTGGTTATATTAAGTGAAATGCAGAGACTCAGACCCCACCCAAGATCTCCTCAATGAGAATCTGTATTTTAACAAGATCTCCAGTTCATTATTGTACACGTGAAAATTGGGTGATACCTTCTAACTCACTGTTTCTCTGTGTGAGAAATATGCACAACTTATTTCATATGATGTAAGTATAGCACAAATATATATAGCAGCATTGAGGCCCTTAATTTTATATTAAATACTTTATCATGCAAAACAGTATCATATGCACACTAGTTTCACACATGTTAGACGATCTTCGTTCCTGAGAATTAGAGAATATGTTCAAGAATATCACTATGCTAAAAAATATGTTACTGGATAATTCCAGTCACCCATATGTCAGAAACAGTTCTCATAACTTTCATTTTCCTTGTAGTCAAATTAAGAATTCTCTCCTTGGCAACTTGGGAAATATGTGTCTTTTTTCAGGAACTGGTGACATTCAGGGATGTGGCCATAGAATTCTCTCCAGAGGAGTGGGCATTCCTTGACAATGCTCAGCGCAATTTGTATAGGGATGTGATGTTGGAGAACTACGGAAACCTGGTCTCCCTTGGTGAGGATCACTTCAATACACAATTCCTATTTCACCCTAAGGGCATTATTTTATTTTTTTAGATTGTTTCTTGGAAGTTTCTACTTTACATGAAGGAATTTTATATCCCTGCTTTTAAGGAAAATTTGAAGGATTTTGGTGTAGAAAATAAAATAACTAGACGTCTCATCTTATCATGAACCTTTTCCTTTCTTGAGCTGATCTGTATACTTCACTCTAGATTAGTGGTTCCTCTAGAAATCAGAGTATATAATTGTTGCCTGCACCTTAGAATACAATTTCCACCACTTATTTTTTATTTGGTGCTAGTTGGAATTGGTGCTCTGGAGCCATAAATTTGAAATAATTTCTTATCGTTCTACAGGGTCTGTGAGAAAACCATATTTTGGAAAACAATTTTCTAGAATTTTCTATAATATTCTGTCTATAAGTATAGTACTTAAAAGATTAGTAATTGGAGAGTCTTCATCAAAAGTTATGAGTATTCTTTCTAATAAAACAGATCTTGCTGTCTCAAAGCCAGAACTGATCACATGTCTGGAGCAAGGGATAGAGCCCTGGATTATGAATAAAGAGGAAACAACAGCTAAATATCCAGGTAGGTGAGATTCAGTAAACACATAACAAATGTTAAAAAACCAAAGCTCAAGGAGAAAGGCAGATATTAAAAAGTGGTTTGGAATGCTCTGCTCTTTTGGAAATGTTTTTTGAGAAGCCTGTGGATGTTTCTCTTTCTCTTACAGAGGACATCTTCTGTCCCATGCTCTTAAACTCTCTAAGAACTGTACATCTGTAGTGATCTTCCTTAGAATTCAGTGAGAGCCAAACTTCTTGTCATGGCTTATAAGGGACTACATTATCTGTAAACACTTCTATTGTTCAGGGAGATATGGGATTATCTGTACATATTTTGAAGACCTCTACATTAAAGCATCTTTTGAAAGCATTTTGCTCTGCCCCCCCCCCCATCTGGAGTACAGTGGTTGATCATAGCTCTCTGCAACCTGAAACTTCTGGACACCAGGGATCCTGCTACCTCAATTTTGCAAGTACCTAGGACTACAGCTGTAAGGTGGTGTCCGCAGAGCACACAGTGTATTCTGGGGACTGGGCCCAGCAGTTTGTGTCATGTCATAAACTCCATGGCAGTATTATAATGCCCATTTCACAGAGGAATCTGCAGAGGCAGAGAGAGGTGGAGAGACCACCCCATGCTCACACAGGTGGTGGTCACAGAGCTGGGGCTCACACACAACTCCGCCTCACTCCAAGGCCAAGGCCTCCTGCAGGCTGTCATGATGCTACAGCAGAGTTCCGCCGTCCCCCAGGGCATGTGGTTGGCCCCAGGGACAACAAGCCATGTTGTAGGGAAAAGGTTAATCCTAGGGGTTTGCTGTGCTGTGTTGACAGTTTATCTGCAGAGCAGTTGGCATCAGGCGGATGCTGGGGCTTGGAGATCCAGAATCAGCCATCAGCAAAGCTGCAAATGGAAGCCAGCCCTCACTGTAGACCATCACCGCATCCCCACACCACGCACACATCTCCAAGGGTTCAGGGGAGAACTCGCTGTCCCCCTGCCAGTCCCCGACCCGGTGACCACCATGAGCCAAGCCAGCATGGTCTCTTGTCCTGCTTGGGGGAATTGGCCATCTCCTCCCCTAAGAGACAGACAGAGTGCCCAGCGAACCACCAGGCCATTGGTTAAAACAGGCCAGTGTGGCTCTCAGCGACTCCCTCCCCTGGAGGACAGGGCTAGCCACTCTTCTCCCTGCCTGCGGTGTTTTCTCCATTCTCAGGTTTTCCTAGTGACTGCATCTGCGTTAAAATGCTTCCCTTCCATTGACTTAAAATACTTATCCTTCAAATCCCTGCAAATGACAGCAATTCCACAAAACTATTTTATTCTAATTTAAACCAAACAATGATCCTTTCAACCTAATACATTTTATTTATATCCTTTTTATCTGCTTCATCTCTTGGTCTCTCACATTTGCCTTAACTTGCTCCCTTGAAAACTCCCCCAGGCGCCCGTATTTAAGTCATCACTTTGCCCTAAACCACGGGTGCTGGAAAGTGAATATCTGTTATTGGAAAGTTAATATTTGAATTAATAACGTGAGTGTCTGACTGTGTCTTCCTGGGACATTCTCTGGGTTTTCCGTCTATTCAGGCTGAGCCACGGCAAAACAGTACATGGGAGGGGAATTATTTTGGGTCCAAAGTATCTGGAAACATCCCTCATTACACCTCCAGAGTAGCAGCCTGCTAGCAGGAAGTGGGGGGTGAGTATTTTAAAGCGTTTTTAGTTCATTTAATGGTATAATATAATCAACAAATAAATCACTATATCTTAACTTCTGTTCCAGATACTAGTCTAGTTTTCTGACAAAGGAAACCAAGGCGTGTAAGACCCTGATGGGTCTGTCTGGAAATGTGGAATCTGCTTGAGTGCCACATGCAGGGGAACAAGGAATGGAAACAAGTCTCGTTCAACTCCAGGATCATCGTCCTGGTGAACAGCGTGAGCCTGGCTCAGAGGCAGGAGCGAGGACTTTACCAGAGCCAAGATTCCCGCCAGGACTCAAAGGACTTGGCGGGGTGAGTGAGGAAGGGAGAGGGCGCTTCAGACAAGGAGAGTGTCTTGAGTCGAGGTAGAAAATGGGATGGAGGAGCTGTGTCTGGAAGAACCTACAGCTACCAGAGTGTGTTTTGAGAGCAGAAAGCTGAGCACAGCTGATCTGAGATGTCCTCTGGGGTCACACTGCACAGAGCCTTGCATGTTCAGCCCAGGACTGGGAGCTCTTCAGAGAGTGTGGGCAAGACCTGTCTTAGATGAAAAGACCCAATGCAGAGGCCAGTGTCCAGTAAGCTCTGAATAAATCGTAATAAGTTAGACATTTTCTGGTTGGAGTATCCCTTTCCTTTGCAAAACACCAAGGTATGGAAAATAATGTTAATATATATTTAATATTTCCTTATCCATGGATAAAGGAGCTATGGAGGGACATGCAAGAAATCCGTGAAGTCTGAGAAGGGACAGTGAAGGAGTTGGGGATTCGGCGGGTGGAGGGGCGAGGTCGGGGAGTCTCCCCACACCTTTCTTGGTGATGTGTGTTTTTTGAATCAGGTGAATACATATTTCAAAAATAAAATTTCATGCACTGAGCATGAGGAGGCCACAATGGCACATTAGTGAGTTCTGTGGGCTTCCTGGAAGGGGGCTGGTCATGGGAGGCTGGTCAGGGGGTGGGGGGCGGGGGTGACTGATAGAAAGCCCAGTTTCCGAGGTCGCCTGGCTTCAGCCTTTGCTCCAGACCCCCATAGGAATCCCCGCTGGAATTTAGAGTTGTCTTGGCTCATTGTCTGCAAGGAGAGATTGCAGGTGGGCGCATTAGCCTGGCTTCTATCCCATGTCATGGGTGGTGTTTTGAGGTTGTATTTGAAGGAACGTTAGCAGAATCCCATCCCAGAAAGGGCACTTCCTCCTGAGTGGTCGATCCAGTCTGTGACTGACCTTCTGGGTGCATCTCATATGTACTTCACCTCCTTCTACCCCACGGCCCCTGTCATCCGGCTCTCCCCAGCCATCCCCTCTCCTTCCTCCCACCCTCTCCCATTCTCCTCCTCCTCTGCCCCAGCAGCTGTGGCAGCTTCTCCGAGACGGGCCTGCTCTTCCTCCTTGTGCAAAATGCAGCGACCATGTGCAAATGTGCTTGATGAACTGAAACTCCAAGAAGCTCCCTAAATCCATGTTATTTTCTCACTGTGGCTTCTGTGGCATGCAAATTCTACAGGAAGGAGCTGACTTTCGGACATCAAGGAAATCAATCCTATATTTAAGTACAATAAATTCTATATTTAAGTACAATTCTATAGTGAAGTGCAAATTCTATATGTAAGCAATTTCTATATTTAAGAATTTAACACAAATTATCTAAGCAAAACAGTTCTGTATTTAAATATGAATTCTATATTTAAGTAAAACTGTATTTGTAAATGAAGTTTTCCCTTTGTCCCCTTAATGGCTCTAATAGGAAAGTCTGGAGACATCTACAAAACACAACAGTGAAAACCGCGGCCCGAGTGGACCTGTTGTGTGTGTGGATGCAGTTCAGCAAGATACCAAGCCAAGTGCAGTCGTGTAACTTTGTCCCTGAGATTATGCTGTGCCTGGGCAGGGAGTGGGACCGTCACAGCACAGCACCAGCCAGGCCTCCATCTCCATGAGGCTTCACAGATTGTTTTGTAAACAGCTTCTCTGTTCCTTTACAAAGTTCAGCAGACTTTTACTGTGTGACCCAACAATTCCACTCCTACGTATTTACCTAAGATAAATGAAACAATATCCACAAGGCCACGTGATTATTTAATCATAACAGCCCCAAACTGGAAACAACCTAACTGTCCATCACTAGGCGAATGGACAAATTGCAGTGTATTCATATTGTGAAGTTTACTCAGCATTAAAATGAACAGATTCCTTAAATACTTGACAACTTGGGTGGGTCTGAGACACATGAAGAATGGATGAGAGGCCTCCTGCTCTATGAAGTTCAGGGACAGGCAAAGCTGACTGGTAGTGACAGAAATCAGAGCAGTGGTGGCCTGGGTGTGGGTTTGGCATTGACAGAGAATGGGAAAGAGAGAACTCTCTGGGTGATGGGAAAGTGCCCTATTTGTACATGATTTGGGTTCTATGGATGTACGCACTTACCCAAACTCATTTTAACACTTAATGTCTGTAAATTATACCTCAACACTTTGTTTAATCATTTTTTCATCATTTCCATCACATATGTCACAAACCTAAGGAATGGTATCTTTTGACAACCAGAAAACAAAACAAAACATCATGGCCAAAACTGTAGCAAATAGGCCAGGTGCCTTGTGCAGGGATACAAGCTGGGTGATGTTGAATAGCCTGCTAACCTCTCTGAGGCCAGTGTCCTTCTATGTCCAATGGTGACAGACTCTACTAGTCAGGGGGAGTGTAATCAGTAAAGGCGGCATCAGTGTCCTAGGGCTGCAGTAACAAAGTAACACAGATCAGGTGGCTTAGAACTACAGAAATTTGTTCTCTCATGGATCTGGAGGCTAGAAGTGCAAAACCAAGGTGTCAGTAGGGCCATGCTCTGAGACTTTGGGTAGAAACTTCCTTGCCTCTTCAGGTTCTCATGGTGGCCAGGGACCTGTGCTGCCCCCTGGCTTGTTGACACGTCTCTGCAGTCTGTGCCACCGTCTTCACGTGCTGTCCCCTGTGTGTCTCTGTCTTCACATGTTGTTTTCTTCTCTCTATAAGCAGTTGTACTGGATTAGAGCCCACCCTACTCCAGTGTGACCTCATCCTATCTAATGACATCTGCAATGACCCTATTTCCAGATGAGGTCCTATTCACAGTATCAGATTCATCACTTGAACATATCTTTTTGGGAGACACAGTTCAACCCAAAGAGAATATAATCAGGGGCCTGGAAATTCAGTGTCAGTGAGACTGAGTTATCAAGTTATTATTTTGCTAATGTTTGTGATGCTAATTTTAAAGAACATATAAAATGGGTAAAGTGTCTGATAGGAAGGCTTCTGTCATGCAATTGCTAAGACAAAAATTCTAATTTTCCCCACAAAAGTTGACACGAACACCTGTTACCATCCTAATCAATTTGCCAGTCTAAAGCAGTTTAAAGGCTGGTGGCAGTGGTACTCGTCTGTAATCCCAGCAGTTTGGGAAACTGAAGTGGGAGAATCACTTGAGCCCAGGCTGTGCAACACAGTGAGACCCCATCTCTACAACAAAATTATAAATAAATAAATAAATAAAATAAAGCAAGTTAACCTAAGCAAGCCATGGGGTTTAGGTGTGTCTGGGCATGCTCTGCTCACGGTGGGATGGACTGACACAGCATATCTCTCCAGAGCTCCTGTGACTCCCAGGAGACCTCATTTTCTAAGATCATAAACAGCCAAATGCAAACTGAACTGGTAACAAACACTCTGCAGGGAGCTGGCTGCCCACACCACTGGCCCCGGCCTATGGGCACGCAGCTGGGTCTCAGGAAAAAGAAAGCATAAGTGAAAACTGTAAGAGCTGTTCCAGCAAAGAGTTTGTAAACCCAGGGACATAAAGTGCACTGCTTTGGAGTCCCTCAAGCAGAGCAGAGCATGAAATGAAGGAGCACCACACTCAGCCCAGGGCTAGCTCAGGGTGGCCCCTGGGGCCTGGGGCTATGCTGGGGGGAGTTGGGAATGGCTTTCTGTGGCTCACAGCCCACGCTGGCAGCCTCAGAGTCTCTGACAAAGGGCTGCGATCTAAGGTCCACAGCTTCTACAGCTTTACCAGACCCCGCTCAGCAAGAGGGTGCCCATGACTCCCGTAAATATCCAATCCTGCTTCCAGGAGAGCCCCTGTCCAAACGGGCAGTGGGAGGCAGGCTTCCTGCTGCCCATGGCAACCCAGGATTTGGAATCTCTCTGCCCACATACAACAGCTCCACACGAGCCCCACAGCGCCACTCAGCCCTGAACCGCCAGAGCTCGCGGACCCCTCTCTCAGCAGCCACTGCTGGCCCTTCCATTCCTCCCGGAAATTTTACCTACCTGAGGAATTGCAGGTTTCTCCAGAAAAAATATATAGTTTTTACAGGACACTTCTTAAGGGCTCAGTGTTATTGATTTCCTTCTATCCTGTACCTCACCTAGACCCTGGGGATTTATGAGTATACAGAGTGTGGATGTAGAGACGGCTGAAGGGTGACAGGGATGATGAGTGGATGGAAGGAACAGACGGAAGGAAGCAGAGAATGACTGAAACCATGGATGGGTGAGTACGGCCAAGTAGGGTTTTCCTCTTTCTGTAAATTCCTCCCAGGCTATGATTCTGATTTGGAAGAATTACAAGTAAAAATGGCCTAATTTATACAGATCTCTGAGAGGTTTTATACTTTGCCTAAGGTCACAAGTTTATAAGCGGCAGACTCAGAATCTGAACTCAGAGTTGTCTAGTTTCATGAGTACAACAGAGTGGCCCCTGGGATCAGATATATATTAAAATCATGTGCACACAGGTCCTTCAACATTAGACTAAAGCTTTACAAGGACAAAATCCTATGTCGTTTGTGGAGCACCTGTTTTGCTCAGAAGTGGACACAACAGCGTGGCAGAATTAGGCGGTGGGTGACGTGCTACCACGTAGCATAAGGAGATCATCTGAATTCCAAGCAGAGTGATTGACAAAAACTAGCAGGAGAGAGTTCGCCAGAAATTTCAGGATTTACTGTCTAACTCTCCTGTAGGCAAATTTGTGAGATGTGTAATCACAGGCGCTACCTCCCAGGAAACTGTGAAAGCCAGTTTTGCACCACAGTTTTGCACTTAATGGACTTTGCCTCCCATAATTCAGGAAAATGCCTTTTGTGTGCTGACTGCTATTGAGAATGTTTGTCTGACAAAAGGCCTCACGATTCAGGCAGTGCGACCTGTCTCCCATGCTTCCCCCTCAAGAAGAGGCCATAAGTACAGATTCATGGCTGGGTACCAAGGAGCAGTGAGGTCCACCCATCTTGTTCAGGACTGCGCTAATCTGCTTAAACTGGTTTTCAAAAGCTGGGTCAATCACCCAAATGATGCTGTCAATTTGCCCTTAAAACTCCATTTAAAAGAGGGAGATCAAATGACTGGGTCATGTCACCCCTCCGTGGGTTAGAGGTGCCATCAGTGGCCCATGCAGCACTTTCTGCTTCAGTCGGGGCCACCCTCTGCCCTCCTACAACTGGTGTCAGTATGGGGTGTGTGAACTTCATTTGTCTACAACCTTGATGTTTTGAACCCACAGGGGCCTGGTGGGCCCTTCCTCGGGGGCAGGTCAGCTGGGCTCAGTTCAGTCTGTTCCATGCAACCAGTGGGCCACCTGAGACACGCTCTTCTCCTACCAAGGTCAGGAGAGCAGGAGAGGCAAAGAGAGTCACTTGGTGCCCTTACATCCTCCTAGACTGGGCCCTTGGTCACTTCTGTCCAGTGACAATGAGACCAGTCCAAGGAGGCAATGAGGACTTGGGGCCAGTCACCCTGTCCACCCCCAAGCCCAAAATCTAAACTTTTTACAACAGAAGTGTCCCGGGAGGGGCAGACTTAGTGTGTCGGAATGAAAGGTAGTGACATCCCAGACCACTGCGGCAGGGATGAACCCTTGGAAGACCCTTCACTGAGGCAAGCACCAGATTGTGAAATCTGAGCTTGCTGACACTTGATTCTGCATTATCAAACCACTCATAGAACCACTGCTTTGGTCCTCAAAACTTCTACTTTGGTCCCATTACCCAACTATACTACAGCCCTGAGACCCTGGCCCTGGTGATCTCATTCAAGACATGGCACCAACTAGGCAGCACCTGGGGCATCTCAGGCACTGTGCTCCGGTGCGCTCAGAGCCCAGCCCTGCCTGCACCACTCCAGAGCCCACAGTGCCAAGCTCTCCTTAGCAGGCACCCTGCGGCCTGATCCACTGACCCTGGCCCCATCCGTGCCTCTTCCACCTGTGACTCTTGGACACAAGAAGAAATCTCTTCTCCATCAGAAATGGAAATGCCAACATCTGAGCTCAGCTGGAATCCATGGACACATAATAAAATGCTGCTTTGGCTATTCTCCCCAGTAATTTTGACAATTAAGCATAGAAACCACCAGAAAAGTAAATAGGGAGGGCACATCTTCTTTTTTCTTTTTCTTTTTTTTTTTTCTTTCCCCACAGAAGCATCTACTTGTTCAGACCAGTGGGTCACCAGGACAGGCAGGGGATGAGTCACATCTGACTTCACAAGCTCAGCTAACCCTTTAGAAAGTCTCCATTTAAAACCAGCTGAGCAGTTTAGAAAGCCTTCTCACAGGAAGGTTTGTGACAAGGCTGGCAAGGAAGCGTGTGCTTAGACCCAACTCCCTGCCCAGCCCCCCATGTGAGCCCCACATCTTCTTTTGCCTTCAACAGGTCGCCCCTGGAGGAGGGCAGGAGGCCCAGATGTTTGAGAATGATGGGGGGTGCATGGCAGCCGCACATTCTCCTTCTAATGAGAACAGCTCACCAACACCTCTCCCGGAGGAAACCCAACTTTTCTAACGTTCCTCCGGGCCCAGGTGCCCACCAGCCTCTTCTTTTCCCCGGAGCATTCAATCGCTGTCAACAGAGCCAGACAGGAATGGAAACAGTACAGAGACTCTCTTTTGTTTGGCTGGGACACTTGAGCATATTCTCATGGATCTTTCAAAGGAATCCAATTATCCAATCATTCGTGGGAGCAATTAAAATGTGGAAGGGCACATCCTGCCTGAAGCCCCGTGTCTGTCTTTCCAAATCACATGGGCAATCGATTTAGACATAAGCAAATGCCACATAACCCCCTAAGGGTGGGATGTGCCCTGTGCAGTTTAAAACCAGTAGCACCAGGCACTAAGGTTTGAGCTGGCGATCAGCTTTTCTGGGATTGTACTCTTCTAAAGGAAATTTTTAAAAATGTATTCCTACTTGCAAGTTCAGGAGCAAGGGGTGCGAGCCTGCCCAGGGTTATGCTAGAGTCTTGGGAACGGAGCACAGCAGAGATGCTAAAACAACAGGTGAAGACTCGTGGACCCCTAGGAGTGAGTGTCAGTTCCTATGACGGTTGGTGTTCCTGAATACCGAAGGTGATCTCACTCTGAGCTGCTCCTGGGGTCATGAGGGTCTCTCCAGTGTAGACAATCCCCTTCCTAAAATGGGAAAGATGGTTGTTTGTGCAGAGAGAAGCTGTAGACCCCATACTGTAAGTTGTCTGTCCCTCCAGGAAGCCCAGGAATAGGGCAGATTCTCCGCCTGAGCTGGAATTACCTTGGGCCTAAGGCACAGAGATGGAAGGTGGAAGCCCAGCATGGCCGGTTATTCTGGTTACCTCAGAACAATAACTCACCTCTCTGTAAAAGTGACACAGAGGACGCCATCTACCTCATCCAAGTGTTGCAAGGGTTAAATCAGACAGGACATACACAGCATTTAATATGCACCAGGCACACAGTAGGCCCTTAATAAGTGATAGGCACCAAGTGTATTGCACAAAACCTCAGTTTTCTTTTTTTTATTTTGTTTTTAATTGACATATAATAATTATACATATTTATGGGATACAGTGTGATGTTTTGATACCTGTATACACCATGTAATGATGAAATTAGGGGATTTGGCATGTCCATCATCGCACACATTTATTAATTTTTGAGATGAAAACATTAAAAATTCTCTCTTCTACCTATATTAAAATATAAATACCAACTATTAGTGAAAGTCACCCTACTGTGCATAGAACACTCTATTGTGCACTAGAACATATTCCATCCATCAAACTGTAATTCTGTACCCATCGAGCAATCTCTCCCTATGCCTCTCCCTTACCCTCCCTAACATCTAGTAACCGCTATTCTACTCTCTACTTCTATGAGATCAGCTTTTTTAGATTCCATATATGAGTGAGAGTATAAAATATTTATCTTTTGGTGCTTGGCTATTTTATTTAACGTCATGCTCTCCAGGTTCATCCATATTGCTGCAATTAGTCAATTTATGGCTGAATAGTATTCCTTTGCATTTAATTACCACATTTTCTTTATCCATTTGTCCACTGATGGACACTTAGGTTGCTTCCATTTCTTAACTATTATTAATAGTGCTGCAGTAAATATATGAGTGGAGATTTTTTCAACTTTATTAATTTCATTTCCTTTGGATATATACCCAGCATTGGGATTGCTGGATAATATGATAGTTCTATTTTTAATTTTTAGGGGAGCTTTCATACTGTTTTTACCAATAGCTGTAAAAATGTACATTCCCACCAACAGTGTAAAAAATTTCCCATTTATCCATATTCACACCACTTTATTGTCCTATTGATTATAGCTATTCTCATTGGGGTAAGGTGATATTTCATTATGATTTTGGTTTGCATTTCCTTGATATTTTGTGATGTGTCTTGCAAAACTACCTTTTCAATTTGTGTGCTTTATTTTTCTTTTCCATGCCTAATTTATTTGGCTATGACTTCCAGTACTATGCTGCATAGAAGTGTTAAAATCAGGCATCCTCGTCTTGTTCTTGATTTGATAGGGAAGGATTTCATTTTTTACCACTTTGTATGATTCTAGTTGTGGATTTTTCCATACGTGTTCTTTCTTAAGTTGAAGTAGTTCTTGTCTACATCTAGTTGTTGCATGATTTTAACATGAAAGAATGTTGAATTTTGTCGAAATCTTTTTTCTATATCAATTGAGATCATCATGTCTGTTTTTTTCTCTGTTCAGTTAATGTGGTATATTTCATTGATAGGTTTTCATATTTTCAACCAACTTTGCATTTCAGTAATAAACCTTACTTAGTCAGAGTGTATAATCCTTTTGATATCCTGCAGATTTTGGCTTTATATCATGCTATTCAGGGTTTATTTATCATTATTCATAAGGGACATTGGTCTGTGGTTTCTTTCCTTGTAGTGACTTTATCCGGCATTGGTATCAGAGCAATGCTGACCTTAAGAAAATAAGTTAGGGTCAGATCAAAGATGGCGGAGTGGTGGTGACGGCCTGAATCTGCGCTCCCGGGAAGGAAGGCATCGATCCGGACCTGCCACAACGCTAGAAGACCGCTCCCACACAGGAACAGCGGTGTGAATCCACGGAGAATCAGCGTGGGACAGACAGAGCGAGTGAGATTTGAGGTGAACGAAAATTGGGAACGCGGGACAGACACTAGCCAGCGGAGCGCGGGTCGGATACACCGGCCCCCAGCCGGGGCGGGTGCAGCCTCTCGGGAAAGCGGCTAGCCCTCCGCTCCCAATTGAACAGAGCCCTGACCCAGGCCAGCACAGAATCACTGAGGGATACGTGGCGCATTGGAGACAGGAGGCTTTTTTTGAGAAATTACCTTAGAACCTGGGGGATCTCAGCTGAGACAGCGCTTGGCGAGGAGGGACGGATCTGCCCCAGGGCAGAAAAACACAAAAGACTCCCGGACAGCAAATAGCGTTGTACCCCGTGCTGCCTTTTTCGGCAGTTCTCCAGCCGGTCACCCCCGGTGCGTGTCCTTGCTGGCCAGCCCCCGGGCAGTGGCGGTCTCTGCCTGCCGGGGAGCCGGTCCCCTCCAGCCCCGGAGCACGGCAGGCGCCATCTTGAAAGCGAGAGCGAAACGGCTCGGGAGCCAAAAAGTGCCCAGCGGCTCTTTCTGCCCGTGCTGACTTTTTCGGCAGTTCTCCAGCCGGTCACCCCCGGTGCGCGTCCTTGCTGGCCAGCCCCTGGGCAGTGGTGGTCTCTGCCTGCCAGGGAGCCGGTCCCCTCCAGCCCCGGAGCTCGGCAGGCGCCATCTTGAAAGCGAAGGCAAAACCGATCGGGAGCCAAAAAGTGCCCAGCGGCTCTTTCTGCCCGTGCTGCCTTTTTCGGCGGTTCTCCAGCCGGTGACCCCCCGGTGCGCGTCCTTGCTCGCCAGCCCCCGGGCAGTGGCGGTCTCCGCCTGCCGGGGAGCCGGCCCCCTCCGGCCCGGAGCTCGGCAGGCGCCATCTTGAAAGCGAAGGCAAAACCGCTCGGGAGCCAAAAAGTGCCCAGCGGCTCTTTCTGCCCGTGCTGCCTTTTTCGGCGGTTCTCCAGCCGGTCACCCCTGGTGCACGTTCTTGCTCGCCAGCCCCCGGGCAGTGGTGGTCTCTGCCTGCCGAGGAGCCGGTCTCCTCCAGCCCCGGAGCTCTGCAGGCGCCATCTTGAAAGTGAGCTCGAAACCGCTCGGGAGCCATAAAGTGCCGAGCGGCTCTCTCTACCCGGCGCCCTCCGCTGGTCTCTGAACCAACGCCAGGAGTGCGGGATATGCCGGGGCCGCGCTCGGGGTGAAGGGGCAGAGATGCGCTAAGGCAAAAAAAAAAAAACAACACGAACAAGAAGAATAGGCTCGCCGAACTGTATATTTTATTCTTGGTAAATTTCTTCTGGGTTTTGTTTGTTTGTGTTTGTGTTTGTTTTTGGTTTTTTTTGGGTTTTTTCTTTTTTTTCTTTCCTTTTCTTTTCTTTTTCTTTTTTTTTTCCGGCGGCGGACAGCCTCGGCGGGCACCTTTGCCCTCTGGGCCTCTGGCTGCCGCGCCTTTTTGAGCGCGGAGGTTGGATCCCCACCACCCTCGGAGCTGTGTGGGCGCGCAGACGCCATCTTGAAATCCACTGCGAAACCGCCCGGGACCCAGCCGGGCGGGCGTGAAGGGGCGGAGCTGTGCTAAGGCGTGAAAACAAAAACATCTAATGGCCGCTCCGGACCCAGCCGAGCGGAAGTGAAGGGGCGGAGCTGTGCTAAGGCGTAAAACAAACAAACAAACAAAAAAACATTGAGTCGCTGAATTATATACTTCAGATTTGTGTATCTTTCTGCCTTGCAGTGTGGTGAAGTGCTATGTAGTTTGTTTTTGTTCATTTTTGTTGGCGTTTTTGGTGTTTTTTGGTTTGGCTTTTTGCGTTTCTTTTTTTTTTTTTTTTTTTTTCTTTTTTTTCTTTTTCTTTCTTTCTTTTTCTTCTTTTTTTTCTTTTCTCTTTCGTTTTCTCCTCTTTCTTTTCTTTCTTTCCTTTTCTTTTTTCTTTTTTTTCTCTTCTCTTTCTCCTCTCTTTTCGCCTTCTAACTGGGGACCCACGGTGAGCTTCGGAACGGGCCAGGTCCCTGGCTCTGGTACATACCGGATCCTGAGTAGTCACCCCCAGGGCCGGAGATCTGCGGGCACGCAATTGCCACTCTAGGGCCCACAGCCAAGTCACTGCGGAGCAATAGGGTACCAAGAGGCTCCCCAGACGGCCCTGTCCCCTGGTCCACGGACCTTATATAGGATCCCTGCCCAAGTGTAAACACTGAATACTTCTCCAGAAGCGAGAGTGTGGAACCTGATCCCTGGGGACATTGGGCCAAGACAGACTTTTGCCCGTGGGAGCTACAGCAACTGGGGCGCTGAGCAAGCAAAGTCACCGTCCTCTCCCCATAGCTAGTATCTTGCCGGCAGATAGAGTCAGAAACCTCCCCTATAGAGGAAGAACCAAAGGGAAACAAACAAACAAACAAACAAAGAGAATTTCGGTCTACTATTAGTGTGGACCCTGCCTGCCTTCTGAAAGACCACAACACAGTGTCCTAACTCACCAAAGCGGTCCTGGATCACTCCAATCCTCTAGGATTGGACCCATCGGAAGCAGTCCCCCAACGGAAACAGAAAAATCTCTGAACAATACACAACAGTCTCCCCCTCTTGCCAAAAGAAGCAACATACCTAGACTGTTTCACAGCCTAAGAATAGAGCACAAAGAGTCCTGTTAACCAGACTAAACCTATAAGTAAAGATCCATCGACAAATCTAGATGGGAAGGACCCAGCGAAAAAACACGGAGAGCAAAAAGAATCAAATGGAAAGCTCATCCCCAAAGAGAAATACCAGCTCCCAACCATTTGACACAAACCAGACTCAAAACACCAACATGTCACAGGAAGAATTCCAATTATGGATTATAAACAAGCTGAATAATATACAAGAATCAATGGATAAACAACACAAGGAAAACACACAAAAAATACAGGATTTGGAGGAAAAATTCACTAAAGAAATTGAAATATTGAAGAAAAACCAAACTGAACTCCTAGAAGTGAAGAATTCACTCAGAGAGCTACAAAACACTGTGGAAAGTCTCAAGAGCAGGGTAGATCAAACAGAGGAAAGAATCTCAGAAATTGAAGATAACTCCTTCCAACTAAATAAGTCAGTCACAGAGATAGATCGAAAAAGTAAAAGAAATGATCTGAGACTTCAAGAAATGTGGGATTATGTGAAGAAACCTAACTTGAGAGTTATTGGCATTCCTGAGGGTGAAGAAGATAACAAGCAAGGGTTGGACAAGCTATTTGAAGACATAATCGAGGAAAATTTTCCAGGCCTTGCCAATACTCTAGACATACAGATTCAAGAAGCTCAAAGGACCCCTGGGAGATTCATAGCAAATAGGAAAACACCACGCCACGTAGTCATCAGGCTGACCAAAATATCCACTAAAGAGTCACTTCTCCGAGCTGTAAGGAGAAAGAAACAAGTAACTTACAAAGGAAAACCCATCAGAATTACGCCAGATTTCTCAGCTGAAACCTTACAAGCAAGAAGAGGTTGGGGCCCCATTTTCACGCTTCTGAAACAGAATAATGCCCAGCCTAGAATCTTGTACCCAGCTAAGCTAAGTTTTCTATACGAAGGAGAAATCAAGACATTCTCAGATAAACAAAGGTTGAGGGAATTCACCAAGACAAGACCAGCCCTCCAAGAAGTACTCAAAAGAGAATTATACACGGATCAGCACAAGAAAGATCCACGAATGTAAAACTACTCAAGAGCTAAAGATGAAATTCCAGATACCACAATGGCCCAGGAGAGAAAACATCACAATGAAGTTCTACCCAACAAGCTGAACAAAAAACTGTCTCACCTATCAGTTTTCTCAATAAATGTGAATGGCTTGAACTCCCCGCTCAAGAGACATAGACTGGCCCAATGGATAAAAAAATACAATCCAAGTATCTGCTGTCTTCAAGAAACTCACCTAACCTGCAAAGATGCATTTAGACTGAAAATAAAAGGATGGAAATCGATATTTCAAGCAAATGGTAACCAAAAGAAAGCTGGTGTGGCAATCTTAATTTCCAATAACTTAGCTTTCAAACCAACAAAAATAATAAAAGACAAAGATGGCTACTACATACTGATTAAAGGCACAATTCATCAAGAAGCCATGACTATACTCAATATATATGCACCCAACCTAGGTGCACCTAGATTCATAAAGCAAACCCTACTAGATCTCAACCAAATGATAGATAACAATACTGTAATAGCTGGAGACTTTAACACCCCACTGACAGTACAGGACAGATCCTCTAAACAGAAAATAAACAAAGACATAATGGACCTCAATAGAATGCTAGAACAAATGGGCATGGCTGACATCTATAGGACATTCTACCCAAAGTCCACAGAATATACATTCTTCTCATCAGCTCACGGGACATTCTCTAAGATTGACCATGTCCTAGGACATAAATCATGTCTTCAAAAATTCAAAAAAATAGAAATTATACCATGCATCTTCTCAGATCACAGCGGAATAAAAGTAACAATGATCACAAACAGAAACCCTCACTCTTACTCAAAGTCATGGAAGCTAAATAACCTTCTCCTGAATAATTATTCTATAAAAGAAGAAATCAAGATGGAAATCAAAAATTTCTTTGAATTAAATGACAATGGAGATACAACTTATCAAAATCTATGGGATGCAGCTAAAGCAGTCCTGAGAGGAAAATTCATATCCATAAATGCCTATATCAAAAAGACAGAAAACATGCAAATAGACAACCTAACGAATAGACTCAAAGAACTGGAGAAAGAAGAACAGAACGATCCCAAACCCAGCAGAAGGCGAGAAATTACTAAGATCAAATCAGAACTAAATGAAAAGGACAACAAAGAAACTATAAGGGAAATTAATAAAACAAAAAGTTGGTTCTTTGAAAAGATAAACAAAATAGACACACCTCTGGCTAGACTAACCAAGAGCACAAAAGTAAAATCTCTAATAACCTCCATTAGGAACATGAAAGGAGAAATCACAACCGATGCTACAGAGATACAAGATATCATCTATGAATTCTACAAAAATCTTTATGCACACAAACTGGAGAACGTGGAGGAAATGGACAAATTTTTAGAAACACATAGTCTTCCCAGGCTCAACCAGGAAGAAATAGAGTACCTGAACAGACCAATATCAAGAAATGAAATCGAAACAGCAATAAAAAACCTTCCCAAAAAGAAAAGCCCTGGTCCAGATGGGTTCACACCTGAATTTTACCATACATACAAAGAAGAACTGGTGCCCATCCTACATAAACTATTCTCCAATATTGAGAAGGATGGAGTTCTCCCCAACACGTTCTACCAAGCCAATATAACATTAATACCAAAACCTGGAAAGGACACAACAAAAATAGAGAACTACAGACCAATTTCCCTCATGAATATAGATGCAAAAATTTTCAATAAAATACTAGCAAATCGAATCCAAGTACTTATCAAAAAAGTAATCCACCACGACCAAGTGGGCTTCATCCCCGAGATGCAGGGGTGGTTCAACATACGTAAATCTATAAATGTAATTCACCACATAAATACAAGCAAAACCAAAAACCATATGATACTCTCATTAGATGCAGAAAAAGCATTTGACAAAATTCAACACCCTTTTATGATAAAAACGCTTAACAAAATAGGCATTGATGGAACCTACCTAAAAATGATACAAGCCATATATGACAAACCCACAGCCAACATCATACTGAATGGGGAAAAACTGAAAGCACTCCCACTTAGAACTGGAACCAGACAGGGCTGCCCATTGTCTCCATTACTTTTCAACATAGTATTGGAAGTCCTTGCGAGAGCTATCAGGCAAGAGAGCAGAATCAAGGGAGTCCAAATAGGGAAGGAAGAGATCAAACTCTCACTTTTTGCTGATGATATGATGTTATATCTGGAAAACCCCCAGGATTCAACCAAGAGACTCCTGGAATTGATTAACGAATACAGCAAAGTCTCAGGCTACAAAATTAATATACACAAATCAGAGGCATTTATATATGCCAATAACAGTCAATCGGAAAACCAAATTAAAGACTCAATACCCTTCAAAATAGCAACAAAGAAAATAAAATATCTAGGTATATACCTAACTAAAGAGGTAAAGGACCTCTATAAGGAAAACTATGAAACACTGAGAAAAGAAATAGCAGAACTTGCAAATAGATGGAAAAATATACCATGCTCGTGGATCGGAAGAATCAACATTGTTAAAATGTCTATACTACCCAAAGTGATCTACAGATTCAATGCAATCCCTATTAAATTACCAACATCATTCTTTACAGACATAGAGAAAATAATTATACACTTTGTATGGAATCAAAGAAGACCCCGTATAGCAAAAGCAATTTTAAGCAACAAAAACAAAATGGGAGGTATTAATTTGCCAGACCTCAAACTATACTACAAGGCCGTGGTTCTTAAAACAGCCTGGTATTGGCACAAGTGCAGGGACACAGACCAGTGGAACACAACAGAAAATCCAAATATAGAACCATCCTCATATAGTCACCTAATTTTCGACAAAGCGGGAAAGAATATACTCTGGGGACAAGAATCCCTATTCAATAAATGGTGCTGGGAGAATTGGTTAGCCACTTGTAGAAGACTGAAACAGGACCCACAGCTTTCACCTCTCACAAAAATCAAATCACGGTGGATAACAGACTTAAACCTTAGGCGTGATACAATCAGAATTCTAGAAGAAAATGTAGGAAAGACTCTTACAGACATTGGCCTAGGCAAAGAATTTATGAAGAAGACCCCCAAGGCAATCACAGCAGCAACAAAAATAAATGAATGGGACATGATTAAATTAAAAAGCTTCTGCACAGCCAAAGAAACAGTCCAGAGAATAAACAGACCACCTACAGAATGGGAAAAAATTTTTGCATACTACACATCAGATAAAGGACTGATAACAAGAATCTATTTAGAACTCAGGAAAATCAGCAAGAAAAAATCAAGCAACCCTATCAAAAAGTGGGCAAAGGACATGAATAGAAATTTTTCAAAAGAAGATATAAAAATGGCTAACAAACATATGAAAAAGTGTTCAACATCTCTAATCATCAGGGAAATGCAAATCAAAACCACAATGAGATATCACTTAACCCCAGTGAGAATGGCCTTTATCAAAAAAACCCAAAACAACACATGTTGGCGTGGGTGTGGAGAGACAGGAACACTAATACACTGCTGGTGGGACTGCAAACTAGTGCAACCTCTGTGGAAAGCATTATGGAGGTATCTTAAACAGATTCAAGTAGACCTGCCATTTGACCCAGCAATCCCATTACTGGGCATATACCCAAAGGAAAAAAGGTCATTCTGTAACAAAGGCACGTGTACCCAAATGTTTATAGCAGCACAATTCACAATAGCAAAGATGTGGAAACAACCCAAATGCCCATCAATACATGATTGGATTAGTAAACTGTGGTATATGTATACCATGGAATACTACTCAGCTATAAGGAATGATGAAGATACAACATCTCTATGGTTCTCCTGGAGAGAGTTGGAACCCATTATATTAAGTGAAGTATCCCAAGAATGGAAAAACAAGCATCACATGTACTCACCAGAAAATTGGTTTCCTTGATCATCACCTAAATACAAATCTGGAAACGACACCAATTGGACATTAGACTGAGGTGGGGGGTGGGGGAGGGGATGGGGGTATGCCTACACAATGAGTGCATTGCGCACCGTTTGGGGAGTGGTAACATTTGAAGGTGCTGACTCGGGAAAGGGGGGGTGGGGAAAAAAATATGAAACTATTGTTTTTAATTTGCAAAAAAAAAAAATAAATAAAATAAAATAAAATGGAACTTTTCCTATAAAAAAAAAAAAAAAAAAAAAAAAGAAAATAAGTTAGGATATGTTCAGTTCTATTCAACTTTTTCAAAGAATTTAAGAAAGATTGTTGTTAATTCTTTAAATGTTGGTAAAATTCAGCAGTAAAGCCATCTGGTCCTGTGCTTTCCTTTGTCAGAGAAATTGAGTAATGATTCAGTCTGCTTACTAGTTAGTTACAGCTCTATTCTAATGTTCTATTTCTCCATGATTGACACTGGGTAGGCAGTGTGTTTCTAGAAATTTTCCATTATATTGAGGTCATCGAGGTGATTACTGTTCAGTTGTTCATAGTACTCTCTTGCAATCCTTTTTATTACTGTAAAATCAGTATTAATATATCTGTTTTTATTTCTGATTTTAGTTATGTGCATCCTCTCTCCTTTTTTTTTAATTCTTCCACTTTTCATTTATTTTGACATTACTGATATTTCCATAAACTTGCAAGTGGAAGATAGCTGTTTTTCTTCTTCTTCTTCTTCTTCTTCTTCTTCTTCTTCTTCTTCCTCTTTTTCTTCCTCTTCCTCTTCCTCCCTTTCTTCTTCTTCTTCTTCTTCCTCTTCTTCTTCTGCTTTTTTTTACACTGGGCAGACTTCAGATCAGTTTTTTTTTTAATAAATATAATTCTAATGCAGCTATCCCAGCATTTCCTTTAAGCACCTGTCTTAACCTTCTGCTCTTGTTTCCTACTACTTTCCACACATACACACATAATCCTTTGCCTTTTAAAAGATCATGAAGAGTGTCATGACATTAGAAATTCTTTTCCTAACACATATTTTGTCATTTGCTGCAATCATGAAATTCTCATTTTGACCATAAATGCCTATTAGTTCTAATACATGAAGAAAATAGATTGAGTAGCAGCAGTACCATAGGTAGAAAATAGAGTTCAACTGCTTAATTTCTACACTTGACTTATAGCTTGCCAATTAAGTTGCTATTATTAGTTTCTTTGACATCATTAGACTTTAGACAACAACTAAATAAGGGTTTTTTTGCAAAATGAGAGAACTGTGTATAACTAGTGATATGATGTTTACAGAAGTAAGCCTGAACATTTTTAAATTTAAAAACCTTAAATAGGCCCAGAGTTAAGAAAATACAATAATGTATACTATGACAAATGTACATTATCCTTCTCACATAGTATGAATTATTTGGTTTCTTTTCTGAAATAAAATGCAGGAAAGTCTTGTGTATCTTGGTTTAGTGATGGCTTCATTTCTAGTCAATTATTTATATCTCAATTTTTATCAGTACCAAAAGAATCAATTACATGAACAGGTTTGTAAAATAATTTCTGTATATCATGCCTGTAATCCTAGCACTCTGGGAGGCCGAGGCGGGTGGATTGTTTGAGCTCAGGAGTTCGAGACCAGCCTGAGCAAGAGCGAGACCCCATCTCTACTAAAAATAGAAAGAAATTAGCTGAAAAACTAAAGAATATAGAAAAAATTAGCCGGGCATGGTGGCGCATGCCTGTAATCCCAGCTACTCGGGAGGCTGAGGCAGGAGGATCACTTGAGCCCAGGAGTCTGAGGTTGCTGTGAGCTAGGCTGATGCCATGGCACTCTAGCCTGGGTAACAGAGTGAGACTCTGTCTCAAAAAAAAAAAAAATAATAATAAAATAAAATAAAATAATTTCTGTATATTATATATATGAAAAGTAATGCAGTTTTTGACTGATGACATCACGCTGTATTTGTGGTGAAGCACTAGACACAAGAATGTATGTATCAACTAGGCATTTTCCGGCTACTCAGTCTGTAAGGTTATCGTTTAACTCTTGTCACTATATAATAAGTGGTATGCCTGTTGGGACTTAAGTCATGAATTGTGGAGAATAAGAAGCAGTGTATTATAGTAAAAACATTTGTATCTAACAAATAATTGCAGTATCAAACAAATCTTTTCTATGAACTTTGTGATTTGTTTTACTGTTGGTCACTTGTAGTGGATCCTTGATTTGACTCTCCCGTATTCATGCTTTCCCCATCTTCACTCTCTAACATTTCTTCGTCTTCCTCATCACCATGTGGGTCTTTTTAATTGTCTAGCTAATTTAATATGCAGACTTTCATTGTAGTGAAGCTTTGTTTTCACTTTGAATTGTCGCTTTATTTCCTCCTCCGAGTGAGAGGTCGCTGTCGTCCTCTCCCTTGCTTTCTCGTTCCGGAACCCGATGCTTTGGCTCCCAGCCTTCAGCAGCAGCGCAGTTCTCAGCTAAGACATCTGGAGTCCTGGCTTCAGCGGTTTCTGAATCACTGCGTGCACCTTCATCATCACTCACACCATGGTAAGGAGTGATGGGTTCATCTATCTTCATTAAACCACAGTGTGTCTGCTGGACGATATGTCACTAGGATGTTCATTCCATCCCACTTCTGAAATCCATTATTATAAAGTTACTCAATGTAATCTCTGCCTTCAATGCTGCCTCCCTAACTCAATGTATCCAGTGATTATTTGTCTAGATTAAAAACTTCTAATATCAATTCCCAAATCTACCGTTTCAATTTATAAAACACACAAGTTTCCATGCCTCACAGATTTCATTTTCTATATTTGTCTAATATTAATATTGTTCACAAGCCTCACCTCTTTGTAAATTGCTTTACTTACATATTAATTAAATGATGAGTATAAAAACTTAAATGGCAATAATTTAGTTTCTACTCTACACTATTTTATCCTGTACTAGTGTTTTATGTCCCATTGTTTAAGACATGATATGAGATTGTGTAATAGTTCTTGTAGTAGTTGCTGTTGTATTTTTGTTCCTGGCATAAGACAAAATGAGTGTTTCTGTGGCCATCCTAAAACAAAACCAATCTTGTAGTCTTTAAATCCAACTTAATCATGGTGCAGGTTCTTGGGATATTATATTGCCATCAGTGTATCTACATTTTATCTAAAATTTTAAAGGTTTATTCATAATTAATATTTATCATGGGAATACTTTTTTACACATTCATAGAAACTTGTTCAACCCAGCAATATAAAATTAAATATCCCCAATGTGAGATATAATGACAAGGTGTAAAATCAAAATTTAATATGTATCTAGACAATTGAAAGAATTCAGGTAGCTAGCTTTGACAGTAGAGCATGGTGGGTAAAACCACTCCTTGAAATCAGCCCAGACAGGGTCCAGTTTCCACTTTACCCCTGTCCAGTGTCTGAATTTAACAAAGCACTTGCCCTCTCTGCGCTTAAATCCTTCCCATCGTTATAATGGCAGCACATGCCTCATACACTAGTGAAAACTAACAAAGTTACCACATGCCTGCCCTTGACGGCAATGCAAGTATACATCACAAGTACACTTTAAATGGCACACACGTGCATATTGGAAACCTGTTAATACTAGAGAAAATTTAAGTAATATTTCTGAGTAGGCACTAATGGTCAGTGGAGAATGTTGCATGTTAGTTGATATTTTAAATGTAGCCCATGCCTCTTGTTCCCCTGCAGGTCCTCTGGCTCTGGAGGCAAATATCAGGCTGTGAGACCTGAAGAATGGCTGTCAGGGATTTGACCATGGCAATGACCATCCTAACACAGGCCATCCTTGGAACCCTGGAAAATTTTTATCTTTTTTACCATGTTTTTTTACTTCACTCAGTAAAGATTTACTTCACTCATTAAGATCCACAGACCTGATTATTAAGCACCTCATTAATATAGCCAAATCCTTGTTCTCTCTCTCTGGAGGAGTTCTACTGACAATGGCAGCTTTGGGGTGCAAACATTCCCTCAGTGATTTTAGATAAAAACTGCTTTTCTATGTTCACAGAGTGGGTAGGGGTGTGTTCACTGGTACCACCTTCCTCTTGAGTGTCTTCCAAGGAGTCACAGTCAGTCTGAGGAATTCCAGGTGGGCAGAGCTTACCGTGAAAACTACCAAGTATATTGGCTCCTCCATACTCCTGGGATGGATCCTCCGAATTCTGGTAAATATTATTTTTTCTATGTCTGTGACTGACAAAGGAAGTAACAGAGAATCACAAAGACAGAAGATTTGGGATACTGTTCTGTTGTTCATCCTGGCAAAGCTGGAGACACTCCATGCAGCATTGTTATCCTTCCCTGGTGCTTTATGTTTGGGGACCATGCCCTGGGTGAGTGGCTCCATGATTTTTATTCTGTACAGGCAAAAGTAACAGGTCAAATTCATACATATGACTAATTTCTCCCCTAGATCCTTCTCTGAGTCCAGAGCTACTAAAACTTCTTCTGGTGAGCACTTTTGTATCATTTTACACTCTCTCCTTCATCGTTCAAGTTTGTTTGGCTCTTTGTAATAATCCTGGTCAGTTGATGGTGCACATCTGCCTGATAACCAGTGAAGGTTTCCCAACTGTCAGCCGTTTGTTCTCCGAAGCAGGGACTCCAATGTATTGAAGCTTTGCATTGCCTGGGTAGGTAATATAAACCCCTGATCTTCTCAGGATTATGTGAATTCTGTGTGGTTTTTCAACGTTCAGTTGTTTATTCATTCATCTTCATAGAATTGTAAACACAACTATGAAATATTCTCATTTCAAGAAACTGACTGTACACACAGATAAATGCATTTGTGTAAGTATAAATGTGTGTGTGTATGAGTGTATGTATTTGCATGTGTTGGGGACAATCAGGTTCAAGCAATAACATTGGAAATTACACATGAAGAATGTGAAAGTAATACCAATTACAATAATAGTAAATGCTTTGCCATAAAGTCTATTACATTTGATAGTCCTATCACTGTGGTAAGTGATTAATTGTGAATTTATCTTTAAATTATCCAACTGAATATAGCCAAAGTATGTTGTCTTTAATAGGAATTATTAGTTTGTTTTTTGTTAAATATAATAATGAGTTTATTTGGAGTGTGTTCTTCATGATAACCTGCTCTATTTTCTTATGTTTTATTATCCTAGTTAGAAACCTAGAAATTAAACTTTCTTTGAAACACTAATCACAGTGTCAAGTGACAATACCTATGCCCTATGAACAATATTACATTAATCTATTTACCTTTCTTCAACTTTTAAAAAATTCTCAAGTGTTTAAAATATTTAAAGGTAAATACACAGGTCATAAGTGGAAAGCACAATGAAATACTAAAACACCTCTGGCATAATTACGTAAGACGCTTTTTTTTAAAGGACATTTTAGCCCACAGATATATTCTTATGATCTCAACTAGTCACTGTACTCAACAGTGAGCACTATAGTGACATCTAATGGCAGATGTCACTTTTACTCCTTTTATACTTTATATAAATATTATGAAGCAGAAACTCTAGTACGTGACTGTTTAAATTGCATAGATTGTTTTAAGTTTATTTGTATTTTTGCATGTTGTTGTGGGTCATTTTTTAGCATTGAATTCTGTTGTGTAAATATCAGACAACTAACATAATTACTCCACTGCTGATGCACACGTGAGTGTGCTTTAGTTGGGGCTGTTAGGAACAGTGCCAGTACATAAATTCTAGAAAATATATTGGTGACACACATACAAGTTTCTGTTCGGAACATATGTAAAGTAAAATTTTTGTGTCATATGTTTACATCTCTTCATCTATAAATAATATGCCAAACAGTTTTCCAAAATTCTTGTACCACTTTTCACACTCACCAACAGTATATAAGTTTCCTGGTGTATCTACATGCTTGCTAACAGGATATTTTCTGTTATTTGTACTTTGTCTCCTGGTTGCTGTGTGATTATATCAAGCTTTATTTACATTTCCCTGATTACTAAAAAAGTTGAATATTTTTTACACTTCTTAAGATATTAAATTACTTCTTTTTGAAGGACTATACTGTTTTATTTTAACCATTCTCCATTGTTTTAGCCATATTTTTTGTATGCGTTTGTAGGAGTATCTATATATGTTGGATAGGAGTCCTTTCTTTGCCCTCTCCCTTCTCTCTCTCTCTCCCTCTACCTTCTCTCTCTCTCTCTCTCTCTCTCTCCCCCTCACTCAGTGAGAAGTTCTAAAATTTAATACAGTCTGATTTGTTATTTCCCCCAGTATTAAATGCCTTTTCTTTCATTTAATGATTATTTTTTCTATTTTAAGATCATAGAGATGTTCTTTTTTTTAAAAGACATTTTAAAAATTGGTTTCACAGTCCATTCAGAATTGATGTTTTATGGCTAGTTATTTAATTTTTTTCCAGTAGGATAACAAAATTCAGTTTATTCTTCAAATGTTGTCTTATCATTATTTTTATTTGCTGTCACCTGTCATTGCCTCATCCAATTTAACCTCACCTCTCTCTTGGAGCTGGCTTTTCTATAACACTGATAGTATAACTACTTGGCTTGCAAATAGGAAAAAATCTAAGAGCTTCACATTTTTGACAATTTTGGTGATGTGGGTGGATTTCTAAGATATTAAGATTATAAAGTATGAAATGTCTGATTTCCTTAAGTACTGAGTTTGATAGTTGACATCTCTGACATTCCACTTTGGCACTCCTGGTTTTATTTTTATTATGAAGGTACATCTTCATTCTTTCAAAGGTATAGTTTGGCTTGTGATTTTCTTTTAAAATTTTTTTGGAACAATTTTTTGTGAAAACATGGATAAGTCAAAAATTTGTGTTATTTTCACATATGGGTTCTGTTGTGGAACCAATGCAGTGCAGACAGCTCAAAATACCAACAAAGAGTTTGAGAAGGATGTGGCTAATGGATGCACAGTATGTTTATGGTTTGAGAAGTTCCATTCTGGTGACTTTAATCTTGAAAATGAGCCAAGTGGGCGACCTGAGACCAAGGCGGATAGGGATGAGCTGAAAGCTGCATGGAAGCGAATTCATCTCAACCCATATGTGAATTAGCAGCAAGGTTTGACATGACTATTCCAACAATATTGGACCACTTGAAACAAATCAGCAAGGTAAACATGATGGATAGATGGGTACCACATGAATTAAATGAACATCAGAAGAGCAATCATCTCAAAGCTTGCCTATCTTTGCTGTCACAAGATAAAGGCAAACCATTTCTACACCATATTATTATGTGTGATGAAAAATGGGTACTTTTTGACAATCACAAGCATTTGGCACAATGGTTGGATAAAGATGAAGTGCTAAAACACAATCTAAAACCAAATATTCATTAAGAAAAAGGTAATAGTGTCTGTTTGGTGGTCCAGCACTGATATAATCCACTACAGCTTCATGAAACCTGGTCAATCGATTACAGTGGATGTCTGCTGCAACCAACTGGATGAAATGATGAGGATGCTTGCAATTAAGCAGCTGAGATTGGTCAATAGATACAAGCCAATCCTCTTGCAAGACAATGCTTGACCACATGTCACACAAACAATGCTGCTCAAACTCTCTGTCATCCACTGTATTCCCCAGACCTTGCACCAACTCACTACCACATCTTCCAGGCTTTGGACCACTTGTTGCAGGAATAAACAACCAGTAAAACAGGATGGCAAAACTGTGTTGATAGTTTAGGTGCATACTTTGATTAACTGTACTGCTTCTTGCATGAGATATAGTAAACTAAACTTTTGAGTCAAAACTAGACATTTCCTATTTAATGTAATATAACGTTGTGTACAAGGAAAGTAGAAAGATTCTTCAGAGGCATGCTTAGGGGATATGAGAAAGCTCCCTGGAACAAGTAGCAAAGTCTCTCACCCAAGTGAAAGTGAAGTGAAAGTAACCCATCCACTCTCTGACCTGATATGAAGGCTGTGTCAGGGGGACGATTGAAATGAGCCACCTGAGCATGCTTCAGTTGTTGCTTATTCTCCTCCCGTCTGGAGGAGGAAAGGACAAAGAGTCCCCACAGCTGATATAGCACTTTGTGTACCTCAAAAATATTTTAAGTGTTGTGGTTTTGCTGACAGCAGTAAACTCTAAGGAAATGTGGCATTTGGTGTTTTGCCTACTACCAGGGAGTCACTCTCTCCCTGTACCCACTGATCCCTCCCTCCATGCATGCTCCATTTTAGCAGCTTTATGGAAAAAGTTGAATCTAATTGGGAGGTTTTTTGGAGGGAGCAACTCAAAATTTTATAGTTCTGTTTCATACAAGTGCCCAAGTCACTGTCTTCTATGGTGCCCTGGGCAGGAACAGTAGGTAATAAAGCTGGGTGAAAATGCCAAGGACAGTGGGGTGAAGCATGGCTGCAAACATAGAAGCTTCTTGTCCTAATGCTCTCCAAATATAGAAAGGTACAAAGGTAAGAGGAAAGCTCAGCCTTTAGGGTGAAAATCTTAAAGAGAATAACGCCTTCCCGTGTCCTGACCCTATCCCTTACACACACCTATTGTACCCTCCTCTGGTCCCTTGCATACCCCTGTCTTGGAAATTGTGTAAACTCCTTATTCTGTGTTTCCATAGAGAAGAAAATAAACAAAAGCAAGCTCATAGATAAAAAAAATCCAAAAGTAAACAGATCGTGTTTGGGTAGGATTCGCAGTGAACCAAGAGAATTGAATGATGCCATCTAAATGGATACTGAAGTGACTGAGGATGATGGATTCAAGAATAAAACTTTGAGACAAGTGTGAAAGTTTTCACAGGAGATCATCCAGGAGCTCTGAAGGTGGCCGTACCAGGGAAACGGTGGTGGGTAGCATGAGCTTCCAAGCAGCAAGATACATTTTAGCAGGAAGAGAGGAAAATGATCTTCAAGAAATCAGAAAGAGCAAGGAAAGTCTATAAACCACATTTCCACCTTATTGCTTTAGAGTTTGAGAGAATGAGTTCTCTTTACTTGAGATACAGGGCAGCAATGTCCTCAAGGGAAATCCAGTAGATGGAAGAAACTGTCATAAAGAAGAATTCTAACAAAATAGAGAAGTTTCCTAATCATGTAGCTTGATTTCCAGAGAATACAACAGAAAGTTCTGTGTCATATGGGAGGAGAAGGATGTTAGGTTAAGGGAGAAAAATCAGAATATTATAGTAATAATACAGGAGAGAATTTGGTACAAAAGGGGCTTATGATTTGGATTGTGATCAAGGAAACCAGGAATGTTAAGCAGAGAGGGTTGCTACATGAGACAAAAGAAAGGAGGAGAATGCAGTAGCCTCCTTCATCTTCTGACATGAAGTTAGGCATCTCAGGTAGTGAGCAAGAAGTTCAAATCTAATCATTACACACTCATTCATGTTATCAGCTTTGGCCTTATGTTTTTTGTTCCAATTCAAAGTAAAGCATCAACCTACGACAACAGGGACCGAGAAGTAAGCTACAAAAAGTAAAATTTTGCTCTGGAGAATCCCCTACAGGATCTTGCCTGGAGGGATAGGAGGAGGAAATGCTTCTGGTCAGCACTTGGTGTCATTTTGCTCTCCTTTCTACCTGCTCCCTCCTTTTGACCCAAGTTTTTATCCTACCTGCTTTGTAACCCACTGCCTTGCCTATAATAGATCCTCCTTGGGTCTTCAGTGTTTTCGTTGGTAAAGTTGATACAACATCTCTTCTCTAATCATGTATATTTACACAGTGATAACATGATGTGTAGGGCTCTGAAAAATGTAGCAAGTTGAAGAACTGGGCCACCTGCTTTCACCCATTTTTCCAATTGCTGCTTCAGAACCATTCCCATAGACACCAAGCCCCTAACTCTCTTCTAGCCCTTTGATCAACCTTTGCCTCATGAGGGGCAAAGCTACATGGTAGTCAAGGAAGAGAGACTAACATTATAGCCCCATTTCTTCTCACTGCTATTTACCATACTGCATTCTCTACATTTGTAACTGGCTTCTTGACAGAACTTAAACCTAGAAACTGCAACCATTTTCCTGGCTATTGGGTCCTACTGACCAGACCCGAGGGAGGGAAACGTACATGTCCTAATGGGTGTTCAGTAACGGGATGACATGAGGGCTGGGTGTGAGAGAAATGCTGAAGTAAGTGTGAGCATATCCCATTACTCATTTTGACTCCTTTGGACAAGTGAGTAACTAGAGCTCATATTGGAAAAAATAGCAAGAAAGCTACATTCTGCATCTCTTTCTCAACCTTAGCATCTGCCTTATTCTGTTCTTTATGTTTTTATTACCCAGCCCTCCTTCCTCCCCTTTCGTCTCAATCTTCTGGCCTTTGGTCTAGCCTCCATATTTGTCCAAATTCTTCTGTTTTCTACCCTACCTGTTTACCTTCTCTGTCCTTCCTTCCCACTACCTTGAAGATCCCCCTGCCCAGTCCTTCCTCTCTTCCTTCCAGATTATTGCCCATTTGATGCTGCCATGCTTTTCAGCCACCTCATACCGCTTACTTCATTATTTATGCCTGTTCTTCTCCTCCCAGCCCTGCTTTTTAGTCCACTTATTCCAGTCCCCACCCCCAATGACACCTGATGATTCACAAATCGCATCCTGGAGAGATGGTTTCCCTATGACAGGGACGGTTCTGGTGCTGTTCATAACAGCCAGGACTGCGGATTCCCAGCAGCCTGATCTGGTGGACACAAGAAATGCAAGATTATGGCAAACTAACATTAAGCCGCAGTGAGCTAGAGAACCCCTTTTCCATGACCACATCCTGGTTACCTTTCTACTATCTATATTTTGCCTTCACCCCATGTTGTTAATCCCCTTTGGATGCTAGAGAAACTTTTAACAATTTACTTTTTCTAGATGGTCTGATCCTATCCTCTCATGTCTGATCAGCCAGCCTGCATCCTCTACATTTGTAACTGGCTTCTTGACAGAACTTGATCTGTAACCACAGAGAAAACTGCAGAACCAGTAACAGAGAAGGTACAAGAGAATGAGAAGTAGAAAGCCATCTATTTTATTGTCAAAGAGGGTAAGTCCTTTTGATTTGCCCTACATTAAAGTGATTTCAAGAGAAGGTGACCCCTGAGAACTCAGACATGGGGCACAAGGTCCCTACTGTAGATATTTGCAGACTCGGGTTTGTTTTTGTGTGTGAGTTTTTGATGTGGTTCTTTGCAGACTTCTTTTTTTAAATCCTAGGGTTCCAGAAGCATGCCAGGAATTTTCCACTCTTGAGAGAGGTTGCCCCCAAAAGGGGTGGGGTCCCCCTACTCTGCTGTCATTAAAGCTTTTAGGGTTCAGCCTAGTGAGCTGTTTTTACCCTAGAATAAAAAAGTTAGCAAAGTCTACAAGGCAAGAACATGTCCACATTCTACCAAGAAGATAGCATTTGATAAATATGTTTTTAAATGCTCTCGTCAAATTGTTGTCTAGATTGAAGAAATATCCATATTCAGGAGAGGACTTGCAAATGCAATGAATGTGGTAAAACTTTTAATCAGTTCCAATACTTACTCAACATCAGAGAATTCATATTGGGGAAAATTCATACAGATGTAATAAATGAGGAAAAGTCTTTAATCAGTCATCACATCTACATAGACATAAGAAAATCTATACTGGAGAGAACTCATTCAAATGTAGAGAATGTGGCAAAGCCTTTAACTAGTACCAAACCCTTATACATGTCATAAAATCCATACTGGTGAGAAACCCTACTAATGTAAAGAATGTGTGAAAGCCTTTCATTGGCACTCAAACCTTACACAACATAAGAGAATTTGTTTCAAATTTCAAGAGTATGGCAAAGGCTTTAGGCAGTGCACACACCTTACACAACATCATATAATCCATTCTGCAGAGTAACCCTACAAGTGTAAAAAATGTGACAGACCCTTAATTTTGGATCAGACCTTACTAAGCACAAGAGAATTCATACCACTTACAAACCCTGCAAGTATAAAGAAAATGTCAAAACCCTTAAATGGTGCTCATACCTTACTCAACATCAAAGAATTAATACCGGATAGGAGCCCTATATATGTAATAATTTTGTAAAAGTCTTTGTCCAAAATATATACCTTAGATAACACCACAGTATTTATACTGGAGAAAAAAAATTACAAATGTAAAGCAGATAGCAAAATCTTTAACTCTTGCTCATACCTTACTTGACAAATGTTCCTGTAGAAGAGAACACTTAAAAATGTTATAAATATGGAGTAACCTTTGTACAAAATATACACCTTAGAAAACAACAGAGACTTTATACTAGGAAGCAATTTTATAGGTGCAATATATGTGGGAACTTATTTAATAAAAAATCATGTCTAAATAAAAATCAGAGGAATCACCCTAGAAAGGACTAACACACTAACACTCTTACAAATTACTCTAAATTGGAATGCTTATTATAAAGAATAATCCAAAGTCAAAACAATTAGATAATTTAATTGTATGTGTCAAAGGAACAAAGAGATTGATGTTTCAGTGGGTATAACTATATTTAATGTATATTTTTTGTAATGACAGTATTTGAGATTTGAACAAATACTATTGATGTAATTAAATTTAATGCCATTCTTTCATTTCTACTATTTATGTAAAGGCATGTGGTTGATTGTTGATACCTCTGAGCTATGAGAGGTTATTTTATATTAGGTGGGCATCATTCACATCAACTCTCTCATGGAAGATTAAGAGCACTGAAACATAGGGTATAAGATGAAAATCTGAATAGAGAAGCTGCTCTTTTTCTTTGACTTATAACAGTGTTATAAGTCATGCATAAGTTAGGTGTTCAGGGTATCATTCTTCTTCACTGAAGTATCAGATAGGAACACTGAGTTTTAGAAATAAATGCTTTTACCAATTATTCATTTAGAAGAAGAGTCTAGCCATTGCTTTAATATATAGATATTAATATATATTCATAGTAGCAATAATTAGAAGTAATAAGCATTTGTTGATATGGTAGCAATAAAGAAATCTTTACAAATACCAGAAATAGGTACAGAAAACTCCTCTGGTTGGAAATGGCGTTATTGTGAATCCAATTTTCTAAATACTTAGCCTTAGTTTAAAAAATAAAGGAAGCACACTTTTCATATATATCATGGTATCAGGAGAACAAAAATGCTTCTTGAGAGTTTGTAATCTCTATACTAGCCATTGAAGATAATAGTGCATTTTAAAATGCTTTCTTCAGTCTATGTGTAAACTGGGTTGTTATAATAAATAAAACTGAATGGTTTTTGATGTTTTAACACTGTTGTATGTAAAATAACATACTATCCTGCCACAAATATTAGCCTATTCCACCTTGCTCAAAGTTGTAGGTAGCATTATTATATGGCAGTAATGTACTGTTGGGTAATACAGTCCAAAGATATTTCTAGCAATCCTTATTCCCAGTGGTATTAAACTCCAAATATCTGGAGAACATTTATCTCATAAGTTTTTTTAATTATTTTACCTTTTTTGTAACTTGTGTGGCATGACGATGGTTATAACACAAATTTTATGAGTGCAATAATAATTGGTATCTTTATTAATCAGGTATGACTATTTACAACATTTTATCCCATAATTTCCTTTTTGCATGCCAACCCTCTGGGCCTACAAAACACACACAGACTTTTGGTTTTGATTTACACTAACAAAATACAAATATATCAATCTAAGGATAAATTTTAGGAGTACAAGAACTATGGAGGAAGTTATTGGTATGTGTGAATGTGTGTGAGAGAGAGAAAAAGAGAAAGAAAGAGAGGGAGAGAGAAATGGAGAGGGAGAGGGAGAAAAGGGAGGAAAACGAAAATATTGAAACTAAACATATAATTTTAAAAGAGTTGATGATACACTAGCAAACTAGAAACTAGAAACCTCACAGATCCTGAAAGAAAATATATTTTCTCTACACAGAATTCATTTCTCAAAAATATCATGGCTCCTTGTCTAGAATCTCCTACTGCAAATATTGTGTGTATGTTTTTGCCAGTTACTCATTGCAAGAACTGTCATGATTTACTTGTTCCAGCATTCAGAAAGTATTGTTTCTATAACCTGCTCATGGCTTTTAATAATGCTTTTATAAAATTTAATGATATTCAGATATTAATTTAAAGATGTAATTCCACAGTGAGTGTATTAAGTTACATTTCATTTAATTAGTCCATTTCATTTTTTCTTCTCAATTAAAGAACACTATTTAAGCCACTTAAAAGTTGTCCTTTTCCCTTTTTATAAGTACCATCATCTGTTTGGACTGTACGCGGACAGTTCATTTGAATGAAAAATGGGGAGGCCTTGCAAGGCAAGGGGTTGTTTTGACATTAAATACACAGGATAGAGCAGGGTGTGTAATATATGCTGTAAAATTAGGAGTAAAATATTTTTATTTTAATGAGTTTGTACTTCTGGATAAAATAATGAAACATCCAAGGTGAGGCAAAATTAATTCTGCATGCAGGGAGAGTACTTTGCAGGCTGCACAACTGACTCTCTGACTTTAGGAAAAGAAATTCTTGTTTTATATCCTAAGGATCTCCTGTTCCTCACTTGCTCTTAACTTTCATCCCCAGCTACACGTGCATCCCAGCCCTCCCCCTCCTCTGCCTGCGCTCTGTATGGCTGCAGCTTCCTCACTGCTCTCCCACCCCATGCTGCCTCACACAATTCTATCGGTTCTGAGGAGTAGTTTGGAGTTTTTTTAATGCAATGAGAAATAGTTTTTAAATGGAGCATTTGCGTCTGTTTACAAGTTTTAAATGCAAAAGTCTGGCCACTTAATTCAGACAAGAGGAAAGTAGTCCCATAGTCCAGACTATTAAGCCAGGCAGTCAGCACGGTGGCAGATGTGGAGACAGATAAGACACAATGGTGGGATCTTTCTTAGGTTGATGGGACGTGCTGAAAGAAAATATGGAAAACAATTTTGAAATGTGGGGAGAATATTGGAAATATGCCCACTTTAATGACTCTGAGGTCTTAGAATAGCTACAGGTGGTGTCACTTTATAGACAAATGTGATGGAGAAGAGACGGGGACTTGGGGAATGCAGTCTGAGCATCAGGGAAGGGGATGCTGTTTCTATAATTTAGAGGAATTACTGGGCCATGGTGCAGAGCAGCTACTGTGGGGAGACAGAGATTGTTGTACTTTTCCAGGCCGAGGTTAGCGGCAGTGGGAAGGAGATGATGTTAAATGTCAGGTTGTCAGTCTAGATGTTTGAGATGAAGATGCCTTTGGGAGAGTGTACTAGGCAGAATCAGGGTGTGTGCTGTGGTCACCCACAGCCCCAGTATCTCAGGGAGCAAACAAAAGCATGACCCCAATTCAGGTTACATCAACTGTAGATGGGTGTCCTTCCATGGAAGCTGAATCACAGGTGGCCAGGACCACCTTCACTTCCGCTCACCCATTGGTCAGTCTTGTCATGTGGTTCTGGCTCTGTGAGAGGCACTGGGAAAGGTGACCCAGCAGCTTGCCAGTCAGAGGCAGTGAGCTTTTCAACCTCAAAAGTTACACCCAGCCGTTAGACTAGAAGTCTCTAAGTTCTTTCACAGCCCATGCTTTCTTTCTACCCAACCTGTGCAGAGTGGAAACTTGAGTGTCATTTGTGAAAATAAATACAATGAAGTTGGATATTAGATTATGCTCACACATTTAACATTGGTGCCATTGAAATATAATATTGCATCCCATTCTGCAGCTATTAGTTTGCATTCAGGTATACTAAGAAAAGACTGCTGTATAGTATCAAAAGATAACGTATGTATTTTGTGTCATGAACATGATGGATATGTAGAAGCACAAAAGTGATGAAATTGTGCAGTGATCTTATGAGGTACTAGTTTGTTTCTATTTACTCTCCCTGATATCGTCTATACTTAGGCACTTTGCTCATCCTTGTGGGCCACAAGCTGGCTGCCCCACCTCCAGGTATCAATCCACAATCCAAACAGCAACAAGGAGAAAATGCGAATCTGATAGGACACAGGGAATTAGATTGGAAGCCATTAATTTTTACTTCAAAAAGGCCATTCTCCCAGGCACTTCTAAGTCACATTGATCAGAATTCTATCCTACCGGCCACCCTATGCAAAAACATATATCTGAAGCATAGAAGAACACATGAGAACATGATTGGTGATGGCTGCTGTTACCTGAATTGTTTTATAAGATCTGACACTTGTAACACCTTGTGCACTTGCTATTACCTTGTGCACTTGAGTGGGGATTTATTAAAAAGCCCTCAAAGCCAGTTGTGGTGGTACATGACTGTAATCCCAGCTGCTCAGGGGGCTGAGATGGGAGGATTATTTGAATCCAGGAATTAGAGGCTGATGTGCACTGTGACTGTGCCTGATTGTGAATAGCCACTGCGCTCCAGCCAGGGACACGTAGTGAGGTCCCATTCCAAAAAAATAAATAAATACCCCTGAAATTTAGAATGCACCCTGATGCAAAAGAATGTAATTGTGTATGCAAATGGAGTGCTTATTATTTGGATGGATGCCTAAAGGGCTGCATAATCATTTGCTTGTTAATTATAATTCTATGGTGAAGTTTATCAAACACATATGATAGTGAGAATGTTATATTATTTTTTAAGGGGATAATTCATTTTAAGTAATTCTCCAACAGAGAAAAATTCATGAAATATTCAAATAAGTTGAAATAGAAACAAATATTGACTAAAACTAAAAATGTGAAACCCATTAATAATTTCAAAAGTGTGATCAGATACAGGTTTAAGTGTGTATTTAGCAAATTTTACCCAATCAATAGGCAGTAAAGATTTTCATAACATATTTGTGAGGGTGTCAATTGAAAGAATTTTAAAGCTAGAAAAAATGGCAAAAATCACCTGAATATGATTCTGCTGTTTACAGAAACTGGAATCTGAGAAAGCTCACTTGGTGTAAGCAGCAGAGTCAAGAGAAATGAGGACCGTCTTGCACATCCGGGTGTAACTCCATCCCCTAAGTCTCCAGTGCTATTACCACCACCTTCCCCAGAACTTCTTCCTGTACTCCATGACAACAGGAGGAATTCTGATTAAATACTCTCCCAAAGGACCTTATTATTAAATTCTCTTTCCTCTTGGACTCCCAGTGGTTCATCCACGTGTGTTCACACGTACCAGACCTGCAGGCCCTGAGACTTCACAGTTTAGATCCCAGGCCTGGCTTAGACCAGCGAGCGTACTCAGGCTTCCAAGGTAAAACGACAGGAGAAATCCAACCCATATATGACCCTTCTTTGACATCGGGATGACCAATATGAGAGATCACATGAAACGATTCACAAGTATCTATATATCTGACTGCACCACAGGGGAGCAACGTCCTTATAAGAGAAAGCAACATAAAATATGCATCCAGCCATTAGTTCTCCAACGGTTCTCCTACACAAAAAGCAATACAAGCACCAGAATAGGTGAACTGTTACCTGGCACATTCCCTAAGGCCTCAGGTAACTCCTTGTGCCCCACAGGCCCCGTCCCCGCTCACCAGAGTTCATCGCCGCCGCCGCCGCCGCAGGTGGGCACCCCCGTCGCCATCGCCGGATCGCGAGGCCAAAGCCGCCATGGCCTGCTGACAGCCTTGGCCGGCGTGCGAGCCGGCCTTACAAGCGCGCATGCGCAAGTCGCTGTCCTAAAGACCGCGGCCGTTGCCTAGGGGCGCATCCCTGTGGCAGGAGCCCTCTGCGGCCAGGCCGGGCGCGTCCTGCTCAAGCTCAGGCCTGTCCTCTCCAGGATGCCTGCCAGGGGATCGTCCGCGGTTCCAAGGAGAAGGAGGAGGAGGGCTCAGCGGGCTGCAGAAGGCTCCGTGGTCGCAGCCTGCAGAACGCAGCCCCGGGATCCACGGACCGGTCGCCCGTCGCCACCTCACAGCCGCCTGCTGGCTGTGTATGTGAGTCTCCCCGAGAGTCCAGAGTCTTCACGCCCGGGACTCGCAGGGCTCGACTACCCGTATGCCCGTGTGTCCCTCTGGACTCAGGGGACCTCCTTCGCCGGCCGCAGAGCCTGGCCCTGTCGGGACCTGCCTGAGTCCCTGTGGCTTCTGAGAGAAAGAGGGACAGAGAGAGAGAGAGACAGAGACAGAGAGAGAGAGATTATATGTATGTGTGTTCGCACGTGGGAGTAAATGGTCTGTCATGTTCGCCGTTTGCCTCGGGGCTTCTTGAAGTCACCTATCCTCGTGGTGAGCCCCTCCGTGCAGTTCCGCTCCGGCTAGGGAGCCGGGTGCCATTCGTTTTCCCTGGGGTTCCTGCTTGGGAGTGGGATGGTCTGGTTCCGTCGCGGTCGGGGGGGGGGGGGAGGTGCCATCTGAGACCGGCAAGAGTAGGAACGTCGTAGCCGCCAGGAGGTGAGCCAGCTTTCCCATCCGAAGAGGACGAAAGCCAAGCCGAGGACGGCTACGACCTCCACCACTTCCACAGGAACTCTGGATGCCAGGGACATGTGTGCAGGGAAGGCCAGGAAGGAGATTCTGCCACCCTTGGGATTCAGGCCCTACCTAGGCTCAGGCCTATCTTCTCTGACGGAGGCCGCAGGGCAGAGAAGCAAGGACTATGGAGGGAGAACATCTGTCCTTCCACAGGGGCCTCTCTGGCTAGCTCAGCCATCCAAGGTGGCATCCTCGTGCCGGTTGGCACTGCTTTCTCCTGCCGGGGTGCCAGTTTGTACACCGACACCATGCCCCCACATCTTTTCTCTTCCGCATTGGTTTCCGAGGGCCTGGACCCTTCTTCACCTGGATGAACCCTGTGCGCCGTCAAACATTCCCACTGCGTCAAGCTGAGCATTGGGGGCATCCACTGGGTGAGGCTTTCCTTCTCCACAGTGCCTTCTTAGTGACTGGGTAGGCCTGACGTCCGTGCCCATCTGCCCAGTCATTTGTTCTGCCAGCAAGGTTTGAAGTCTTGGTGTCAGTGCCCCATCCGTCCTTCCCCATGATTCCCATGAGCTCAGCGGCAGCACACGTTGCCTGGCCTTTGCCTTGTGAGGAAGAGGCTGTTTCCCTTGGCGTCCGCTCTCCGTTGGTTCCTTTCTTGCAGGGAGATCCATGCTTGCCTGTTCCTGGGGCAGTGTGGGCAGGGGTGGGCAAAGGCTGGCAGGGGCCATTGCCCGCCACTGTTTGCCCTGAGGGGGTGAGGCAGGAGGAGGAGGGACTGGGTTTTGTGGGGCTACAGGGTGGGTGGCCCCGTTCCCCTTCGCTGAGGTTGGGGGCCTGTGTGCCCTGCCTGGGTAACCGTTTTCTCTTCGGACAAGAATGCACAGTCTTGCCCAGGCCTGCAGAAGCGGGCCTGTGCATGTGGCCCTAGGTAGGCTGTGCTTCCCCCGAGCTCTCTTGGGGCCCTCTGGGCGCCTGGAAAGGGTGGCTTCTCCCCATCGTCGGTCTTGGAGCGGGCCGGTCCTGCGCGGGAAACCCCGCCGCCTCCCTCCCTGCGTCCTGCTGGGCTGTCAGGTCTTAGCCAGGCACCGCTCCGGTCACACTTGCTGTCCCTGGGTCTTGCCTGGCCGTGAATTACCTCCCACCCTGAAGAGCAGAGGGGACAGGCCGCAGCCCCTGGCAAAGAAGACTGGGCCTCGCAGACTGAATGTGGCTCCGTGGCGGCATCCAGGAAGCAGCAGCAGCATCCACGGACCGGTCCACCATCGCCACCTCACACCCAACTGCTGGCTGTGTACGTGAGTCGCCCCGAGAGTCCAAAGTCATCATGCCCCTGACTCGGGAGGCTGGACTGCCCGATGGCCGTGTGCCCCTCTGTACTCACGGTTCCTTCTTCGCCCACCGTGGAGCCAGGCCCTCTCAGGAACTGCCTGAGTGCCTTTGGCTTTAGAGAGAGAGAGAGAGACAGAGAGAGGGCGAGAGAGAGAGAGAGAGAGAGGGCGGTGATATGTATTTGTGTGGGCAGGTGGGAGCAACTGGTTTCCCTCGGGGCTCCTTGAAGTCATCTTTCCGTGGTGAGCCCCACGGTGCAGTTCCGCTCGGGCTAGGGAGCCGGGTGCCATCCGTTTTCTGTGGGGTTCCTGCTTGGGAGTGGGATGGTGTGGTTCCCTCGTGGTCGACGGGGCGCCACCTGACACAGGCAAGAGTAGGAACGTCTTTGCCGCCAGGAGGTGAGCCACCTTTCCCATGTGAAGAGGACGACAGCCAAACCGCTGACGACGACCACCACTTCAACAGGAACTCTGGATGCCATGGAGAGGTGTGCAGGGAAGGCCGGGAAGGAGATTCTGCCACCCTTGGGTCTCATGCCCTACCTAGGCTAACGCCTTCCTTCTCTGACAGAGGCCGCAGGGCAGAGAAGCAGAGACTATGGAGGGAGAACATCTGTCCCTTCACAGGGGCCTTTCTGGCTAGCTCAGCCATGCAAAGTGGCATCCCTGTGGCAGTTGGCAGCGCTATCTTCTGCCGGGCTGCCAGCTTGTACACCGACACCATGCCCCCACATCTTTTCTCTTGCTCCATGGTTTCCGAGGGCCTGCACCCGTCTTCATCTGGATGAATCGTGTGCGCTAGAAAACATTCCCACTCCATCCAGGTGAGCACTGGGGGCATCCACTGCGTGAGGCTTTCCTTCTCCCCAGTGCCTTCTTAGTGACTGGGTAGGCCTGACATCCGTGCCCATCTGCCCAGTCATTTTTCTGCCAACAAGGTTTGAAGTCTTGGTGTCAGTGCCCCATCGGTCGTTCCCCTTGATTCCCATGGGCTGAGCGGCAGCACACGTTGCCTGGCCTTTGCCTTGTGAGGAAGAGGCTGTTTCCCTTGGCGTCCGCTCTCCGTTGGTTCCTTTCTTGCAGGGAGATCCATGCTTGGCTTGTTCCTGGGGCAGTGTGGGCAGGGGTGGGCAAAGGCTGGCAGGGGCCATTGCCCGCCACTGTTTGCCCTGAGGGGTGAGGCAGGAGGAGGAGGGACTGGGTTTTGTGGGGCTACAGGGTGGGTGGCCCCGTTCCCCTTCGCTGAGGTTGGGGGCCTGTGTGCCCTGCCTGGGTAACCGTTTTCTCTTGGGGCAAGAATGCACAGTCTTGCCCAGGCCTGCAGAAGCGGGCCTGTGCATGTGACCCTAGGTAGGCTGTGCTTTCCCCGAGCTCTCTTGGGGCCCTCTGGGCCCCGGCGAACGGTGCCTTCTCCCCAAGGTCGGTCTTAGAGCCGGCCGGTCCTGCGCGTGAAACCCCGCCGCCTCCCTGCCTGCGTCCTGCTGGGCTGTCAGGTCTTAGCCAGGCACCGCTCTGGTCACACTTGCTGTCCCTGGGTCTTGCCCGGCTGCGCCTTTCCGCCTAGCCTGAAGCGCAGTGGGGGCAGGCAGGAGCCCACGGCGATTGTGACCGGGCCTGTACCTGGTGGGCCCTCGGGGCCCTTGGAGGCACAGGACGCCTAAGTTGGTGAACTGTTATCTGGAGCCCTCCCTCGGGCCTCAGGTAACCCCTTGTGACCCACAGGCCCCGTCCCCTCTCACCAGAGTTCATCGCCGCCGCCGCCCTGGGCAGCCACGCCTGTCCCCAGGGGGTCTCATGCCAGCTCAGATCCCAGGAGGAGGGATTGCAACGTTCGCCTCTCTCCCTGAGGCCGGGCCCGCGCTGGGAGCTGGGATCCCAACCAGAGCTCTGCGCAAAGGGGTCCTGAGAAGAGGACGGGGAGGCCGTGCCCCCGGCCCCACCGCGGTGCCCGTCCGCTCCCGGTCTCGTTCCCTCACAGCCTCCTTCCGCCCTCCCAGACACCCTAGGCAGCACCGTCCCGCCCTCCACCGCCGCCGCAGGTGGGCACCCCCGTCGCCATCGCGGGATCGCGAGGCCAAAGCCGCCATGGCCTGCTGACAGCCTTGGCCGGCGTGCGAGCCGGCCTTACAAGCGCGCATGCGCAAGGCGCTGTCGTAATGACCGCGGCCGTTGCCTAGGGGCGCATCCCTGTGGCAGGAGCCCTCTGCGGCCAGGCCGGGCGCGTCCTTGTCAAGCTCTGGCCTGTCCTCTCCAGGATGCCTGCCAGGGCATCGTCCGCGGTTCCAAGGAGAAGGAGGAGGAGGGCTCAGCGGGCTGCAGAAGGCTCCGTGGTCGCAGCCTGCAGAACGCAGCCCCGGGATCCACGGACCGGTCGCCCGTCGCCACCTCACAGCCGCCTGCTGGCTGTGTATGTGAGTCTCCCCGAGAGTCCAGAGTCTTCACGCCCGGGACTCGCAAGGCTCGACTACCCGTATGCCCGTGTGTCCCTCTGGACGCAGGGGACCTCCTTCGCCGGCCGCAGAGCCTGGCCCTGTCGGGACCTGCCTGAGTCCCTGTGGCTTCTGAGAGAAAGAGGGACAGAGAGAGAGAGAGAGACAGAGAGAGAGAGATTATACGGACGTGTGTTCGCACGTGGGAGTAAATGGTCTGTCATGTTCGCCGTTTGCCTCGGGGCTTCTTGAAGTCACCTATCCTCGTGGTGAGCCCCTCCGTGCAGTTCCGCTCCGGCTAGGGAGCCGGGTGCCATTCGTTTTCCCTGGGGTTCCTGCTTGGGAGTGGGATGGTCTGGTTCCGTCGCAGTCGGGGGGGGGAGGGGAGGTGCCACCTGAGACCGGGAAGAGTAGGAACGTCGTCGCCGCCAGGAGGTGAGCCAGCTTTCCCATCCGAAGAGAACGAAAGCCAAGCCGAGGACGGCTACGACCTCCACCACTTCCACAGGAACTCTGGATGCCAGGGACATGTGTGCAGGGAAGGCCAGGAAGGAGATTCTGCCACCCTTGGGATTCAGGCCCTACCTAGGCTCAGGCCTATCTTCTCTGACGGAGGCCGCAGGGCAGAGAAGCAGAGACTATGGAGGGAGAACATCTGTCCTTCCACAGGGGCCTTTCTGGCTAGCTCAGCCATCTAAGGTGGCATCCTCGTGCCGGTTGGCACTGCTTTCTCCTGCTGGGGTGCCAGCTTGTACTCCGACACCATGCCGCGCAATCTTTTCTCCTCCTCCATGGTCTGCGAGGGCCTGGACCCTTCTTCATCTGGATGAATCCTGTGCACCAGCAAACATTCCCACTCCATCAAGGTCAGCATTGGGGGTATCACTGCGTGAGGCTTTCCTTCTCCACAGTGCCTTCTTAGTGACTGGGTAGGCCTGACGCCCGTGCCCATCTGCCCAGCCATTTGTTCTGCCAGCAAGAGAGTCATGTCTTGGTGTCAGTGCCCCAACGGTCTTTCCCCATGATTCCCATGGGCTGAGCGGCAGCACACCTTGCCTGGCCTTTGCCTTCTGAGGAAGAGCCTGTTTCACTTGGCGTCCACTCTCCATTCCTTCCTTTCTTGCAGGGAGATCTATGTTTGGATTTTTCCTAGGGGAGTGTGGGCAGGGGTGGGCAAAGGCTGGCAGGGGCCATTGCCCGTCACTGTTTGCACTGAGGGGGTGAGGCAGGAGGAGGAAGGACTGGGTTTTGTGTGGTTGCAGGGTGGCAGTGTGCCTGTTCCCCTTTGCTGATTTTGGGGGGCTGAGTGCACTGCCTGGGTTACCATTTTCTCTTCAGTCAAGAATGGCCAGTCTTGCCCAGGCCTGCAGAAGCGGGCCTGTGCATGTGGTCCTAGGTAGGCTATGCTTTCCCCAAGCTCTCTTGGGGCCCTCTGGTCCCCTGGAAAGGGTGCCTTCTCCCCAAGGTCCGTCTTAGAGTGGGCTGGTCGCACTGGCGAAACACCCTCTCCCTCCTTGCCCCCTGGTGGGCTGTCAGGTCTTACCCAGTTGCCACTCTCTGCTCATACTTGCTATACCTGGGACTTTCCTGGCTGTGCCTTTCTTCCTATCCTGAAGAGCAGAGGGGACAGGCTGTATTCCCAGGCAATGAAGGCTGGGCTTAGTGGCGTTCAGGAGGCTCTGTCGCATTGTCCTTGAAGCTACAGCAGGATCCATGGAACTCTCAGCCATTGACGCCTTAGGCCCCCCTGCTGACTGTGTACGACTATTCTTTAAAAGGACACAATTAAAGATCGAGGAGATATTAAAAAAAATAAATTAGATTATAAACAAATATTTGCCAATATCATCAAAAATTAGAAAAAGTTAGCAAATTCCTAGAAAAATATAAACCACCTAGATGACTCAATAAATAAACAAATATAAATCATTATAGAACTATTAAACATTTTCAATTAGTTGTGAACGTATTTCTGCCAATAGAATAAACCATTTCATGTTGGCTTTGTGAGTAAATTCTAACAAATATTTAATAAATCAGCAATTTCACAGCCAGGCATGGTGGCTCTCACCTTTAATCCTGGCCCTATGGGAGTTCAAGGTTGCGGATTGCTTAAGAGCAGGAGTTCAAGACTAGCCTGAGCAAGACTGAGATCCTGTCTCTAAAAAAATAGAAAAATTAGCCGGTCATGGTACCATGCACTTCTAGTCCCTGCTATTCTGGAGGCTTAGGCAAGCGGATCACTTCAGCCCAGGAGTTGTAGGCTACAGTGAGCTATGATGACTCCACTGCATTCTAGCCTGGGAAACAGAGCAAGACCCTGTCTCAAAAAAAAAAAAAAAAAAAAAAAAAAAAAAAAAAAAAAAAAAAAAAAAAATTCACCCTTACAGAAACTCTTTTAGAAGATAAGAAAGAAGAATCTCTCCCAAATCATTTCATAGTAACAACATATCCTTGATACAAAACTAGACAAAATGATTTTAAAGAACATTGATATTGATAAAAACAAATAAAAATAGAAACATATCATACGAACACCTATGGGATACAAGAGAAAGCTGTACTAAGATAGAAGTTGATACCAATAAACCTCTACATCAAAAGAAGTAGAAAGACACCAAATAAACAACCTAGCAATGCACTTTAAAGGACAAGAAAGGAAAAATAAGTGAAATCCAAAATTAGTAGACAGAAAGAAATAATAAAGATTAGAGCATAGATAGATGAAATTGAGATGAAAACACCATAAAAAGATTAGCAAAACAAAAGGTTAGTTTTATGAAAAGATAAACAAAGTTGACTAAACTTTAGTTAGACCTGGAAATAAAAGAAGATCCAAATAAATGAAACCAGAGATAAAGAAGGAGACATTATAATTATTACCCCAGAAATTCAAAGGAACATCAGAGACTATTATCATAGTCTCTTATGATGCCAATACATTGGGAAATGTAGAAGAAATGGTCAAATTCCTAGACATATACAGCCTACCAAGATTGAACCATGAAGAAATAGAAAACCTGAACAGACCAATAATGAGTAACAAGATAAAAACACTAATAAAAAGTCTCCAATCAAAGAAAAGCCCAGAACTTGATAGTGTCACTGCAGAATTCTACAAAATATTTAAAGAAAAACTAACACCAATTCTACTCAAACTATTCCAAAAACTTGAAGAAGAGGAAATACTTCCAAACTCTGTTCTACCCAAAACTAGACCAGGACACAGCAAAATAGAATAGTACAGGCCAATATTACTGATGAACATAGATGCAAAAGTCCCCAACAAAATACTTTCAAACCAAATTCAGCCACATATTAAAAAGATTATTCTCTGTGATCAAATAGGAGTCATCCTAAGGATCCAAGGATCGTTCAACACATGCAAATCAATAAGCAAGAGACATCACATTAAGGACAAAAATCATATGATCATTTCAATAGATGACAAAAAAAGTATTCAATAAAATTCAACATCCCCTTTCATGATAAAAACTCTTAACAAATTGGTTATAAAATGGGAACATATTATAACTCAAAACAGTAAAGATCCTATATGACAAAATAACAGCTAGCATCATACTGCATGGGGAATAATTGAAAGCCTTTCCTGTAAGTTCTGGAACTAAGACAAGTTGGCCACTTTCACTGCTTTTATACAACAGAGTACTGAAAGTCCTAACCAGAATAATTAGACAAAGAAAAAAATAGAGGGCACCCAAAGTGAAAAGACGTCAAATTGTCCTTCTTTACAGATGATACTATCTTATATTTAGAAAAACCTAAAGATTCTGCCAAAAAACTTTTAGAAGTAATAAATGAATTCAGTAAGTTTGCAGGATACAAAACCAACATACAAAAATTAGTAGCAATCCTATATGCCAATAGTGAATGATCTGAAAATGAAATCAAGAAAGCAATCCCCTTTATAATGGCTACAAAAAAGTTAAAAGAAAATACCTAGGAATAAACTAAAGAAGTGAAAGATCTTTACAATAAAAACTATAGAATGCTGGTGAAAGAAATTGAAGAGGACACAAAAAATGAAAAAATAGCACATGTTCATGGATTGGAAGAATTAATATTGTTAAAATGTCTATAGTATCCAAAGTGATCTACAGATTCAATGCAATCCCTATCAAAATACCAATGAGATTTTTCACAAAAATAGAAAAAGAAATTCTAAAATTAACAGGGAATGACAAAAGACTCTGAATAGTTGAAGTAGTTCCAAGTAAAAAGAACAAAGCTGGAGGTATTCCATTACCTGATTTCAAAATATACTACAAAGCTATACTTACCAAAACAGCATGGTACTAACATAAAAAGAGGAACAGATCAACGAAACAGAATGGAGAACCCTAAAATAAATCCATGCATTTACAGCCAACTCACATTTTACAAAGGCACCAAGAATATACATTGGAGAAAGGACAGTCTCTTCAACAAATGGTGCTGGGAGAACTCAATCCATACACAGAATAATGAAACAAGACCCCTATCTCTCATTATATACAAAAATCAAGTTACAGTGGATTAAGACTTAAATGTAAGACCCAAAACTATGAAACGACTAGAAAACATTTAGGAAATGCTTCAGGACATTGGTCTGGGCAAAGATTTCTCGAATAAGACCTCAAAAGCACAGGTAACCAAAGCAAAAGTTGACAAATGGCATTATATCAAGCTAAAAATCTTTTGCACAGCAAATGATCCACAAAGTGAAAACCTATAGAATGGGAGAAAATATTTGCAAACTACTCATCCAACAAGGGATAAATAACCAGAGGGTATAAGCAATTCAAACAAATCAATAGCAAAATATCCAAATAGTCTGATTTAAAAGGGGGCAAAAGATATGAATAGACATTTCTCAAAAGAAGACATACAAAATGCCAAAAGGTATATGCAAAAGTTCTCAACATCCCTAATCATTAGAGAAATGAAAATCAAAACCACAATGAGAGATCATCTCACCCCAATTAAAATGCCTATTATCAAAAAAACAGGGCTGAGCGCCGTGGCTCACACTGGTAATCCTAGCACTCTGGGAGGCCGAGGCAGGAGGATCACTCAAGGTCAGGAGTTCGAGATCCCGTCTCTACTAAAAATAGAAAGAAATGATCTGGACAGCTAAAAATATATATAGAAAAAAATTAGCCAGGCATGGTGGCACATGCCTGTAGTCCCAGCTTCATGGGAGGCTGAGGCAGAAGGATTGCTTAAGCCCAGGAGTTTGAGGTTGCTGTGAAATAGGCTGATGCCACGGCACTCCCTCTATCCCAGGCAACAGAGCAAGACTCTGTCTCAAAAAAAAAAAAAAAAGAAAAAGAAAAAAAGAAAAAGAAAAGGAAAAAAAATACAACAACAGAAAACGAATGCTGATAAGGACTGAGAAAAGGAGGAACATTCATACACTGTTGATCAGAAAGTAAACTAGTACAGGCGCTATGGAAAACAGTATGGAAGTTCTCAAAAAACTAAGAGCAGAACTACTACCTGATCCAGCAATCCCACGCTGGGTATATATCCAAAAGAAACGAATCACTATATTGAAGCAATATGTGCCCTCCCATGTTTATTGCAGGACTAGTCACAATAGCCAAGATGTGGAATCAACTTCAGTGTTCATCAGTGGATGAATGGATAAAGAAGATGTGATACATATATGCAATGGAGTAGTATTCATCCATAAAGAAGAATTAAATTCTGCATTTGCAGCAACATGGATGGAACTGGAAGATATTATGTTAAATGGAATAAGCCAGGCACAGAAAGACAAATATGGCATGTTCTCACTCGTATGTGGGAGCTAAAAATAAAATTGATGTAATGAAGGTAGAGAGTAGAATGATGGCTGGGAAAAGTAATGGGGATGGGGAAGAAGGGGGGTTAGTTCAAGAGAACAAAACTACAGTGAGATAGAAAGAATACAATCTAGCACAAGAGAGCAACTATGGTTAACAATATTGTATATTTTAAAATAGCTAGAAGAGAAGAATTGGAATGCTCCCATCACAAAGAACTGATAAATATTTGAGGAGATGGATATCTTAATTACCAGATTTGATCATTACACATCATATGCTTGTATTCAATTATCACATGTACCCTAAAAATATGTGCAACTAGTATGTATCAATAAAAATTAAAAATTAAGAAGAGAACAAAGGATGCGTGGGGAAAAACCCTACTAAACCAAATGTTAGCAAACCAATTCCACAATGCATGAAAAGATAATACCTCATGTCCAGGTGGGCTTTCTCTAGGAAGGCAAGATGAATTTCATATTAGGAAATTCATTTAGATATTTTACCACTTTAATGTATTTTTAAAAACCCGTGTTATGATCTCAGTAAATGTGGAAAAAATTTCAGGAATATTTCACTGATGTCTCCTTCTGCCCCTTCTATCTGACATTGTATTCTGGCAATCCAAATAAGACAAGAAAAAGAAATAAAGGACTTAAGCTTTGGAAGTGAAAAATTTAAAAATATCTTTTTTCACAAATGATACTTTTCCCTAAAAGATAGATTATATAAGGCAATTAGTAAAAATTAATAAGAGAGCCTGGCAAACTTACATTGATATGCGATCAATTCACAAAAGTCCATTGCATTTCTGTACACCAGGAGCAAACCGAAATTCAATTTTTAAAACATACTATCTACCAGTGCAACAAAAAATAATGTTTCTAAGGATAAATGCAGCAAACATGTACAAGACCTTAGTGTAAGAAATCCTAAAACTATGTTAAAAGACATTTTTAGAAAAACCTAATTAACGGAAACACATGTCAGATGTATAGTTGGGAAGACTCAGTATTGGAATCACATCAACTCTCCCACAAATTAATTCACAGAATTAGTTAAATCCTAATTAAAATGCAAATTAATATTTCATGGAAGTTGACAATATGATTGCAAAATGTATATGGAAGTTCAGGTTGCCAGTAGTTAAGACACTTTTGAACAAGGAAAGCAAGGTGATGGTACCTGTGTGACCCAATATCAAAACATATTAACACAACCGTGTGTAGTATCGGAGCAGGAATAGACAAACCGAGAAATGGGCCAAAAAGAGAGCGAACAAACTGACCTATGAGTATAGTATGGAAACCTGATTTACTGCTGTTTCTATGGGAAAATCTGGACTGTTCACTAATTTAAGTGCATGAAATTGAATCCACACTTCACACCATGCACATGCAAAAAAATCATTCCAGATAGACCAAAATTTTTAATGGCAAAGGCAAACTCTAAGACTTTGAAGAAGGGGGAAGAAAAACACATATAGGCAATACAACCTGCAAAAAACAACTTGGTTTCAGAGAGGCAGCTCTGGTTGGGTTAGCAGCTGTGGCCCTGGAGTTTTGCTGCCTCAGTTCCAATCCTTGCTTCATCACTTCCCAGATGAGTGGTCTTGGGAAAGTTACTGAATTTCCCCAAGCAAGTGTCTTCATCTGTAATAACGGAGTAATATTAACACCCCCTCCAGAGCTTTAAGTAAAGCTTCAGTGAGATCCTTTCTGTACAGTGCGTAGCACAGGATCAGCACGTGGTAGAAGCTCAGGAATGCCGCCAGGACAATCACTTGCCCCTTTGGACAACTGTGGGAGAATCCAGGGAGCCAGAGCCACATTTCCTGGAGAAGAGCAGGAAATTCAAGATTTGATGCCCTGGGGAGGGAGGCTGAGGATTTTGTGGTGTTCCAGGGGGAAGAGCTAGTTCTGAGGGAGACGGATGCCAGAATACAGAAGAAATGTTTAACCATTTAAAATGGACCAATGGCTGTTTACTCCAGGAATTTTGCTGTAAGATGGAGCAACTACACAGCCCATTTCTCTTTAACCTGTTTTCTTTTTAATTTCATATGTTGCAGACATCTCATCATGTCAATATATGCAGATCTCCCACATTCTGGATTTGCCTAAGATCCTGTAGTGCAGATATAATATGTAATTGATCCACTCTTTTTTTTTTTTTTTTTTTTTTGAGACAGAGTCTTGCTTTGTTGCCCGGGCTAGAGTGAGTGCCGTGGCGTCAGCCTAGCTCACAGCAACCTCAAACTCCTGGGCTTAAGCAATCCGAATGCCTCAGCCTCCCGAGTAGCTGGGACTACAGGCATGTGCCACCATGCCCGGCTAATTTTTTTTTCTATATATATTTTTAGCTGTCCATATAATTTCTTTCTACTTTTAGTAGAGATGGGGTCTCGCTCTTGCTCAGGCTGGTCTCGAACTCCTGAGCTCAAACGATCCGCCCACCTCGGCCTCCTAGAGTGCTAGGATTACAGGCGTGAGCCACCGCGCCCGGCCGAATTGATCCACTCTTGATGAACATTTAGATAGCTTCCCTTTTATGTTTTTTTACTTTAAAACCATAGGAAAAAAAATGAATCAATAGAAATGTAAAAACAAGCACACATATGTATCTATGTGTGTGTGTGTGTGTGTGTGTGTGTGTGTAGATAGATAAAGCATTTCAAATTGGAGTGGGGATGAAGAGGCCCCATTCTCTACCAATTTCTCTGTAAGTGAAATCATAGAATCATTGAATGACAGAGCTAGATGGGGCCTTAGAAATATCCAGTGGGATGACTTTAAGTTTATAGTGTTGTTTGCTGCAACACCATTCAAAGTAGCCAAAATATGGAATCAGCCAAAATGCCCATCAAAGGATAAACAGATAAATGACATGTGCAGAGCACTAAACACAAATGGAAACATGCAATTGCTGAATGTTATAAACTCCTCCTCTAGGCTTGGCTGCAGGTAGGTGCTCTGCACATGTCACTTATCCTTACAACTCTCTTCTGAAGCAAGTACCACTAGAGTGACCATGTGACGAATAAGGAAACTGAGGTCGTATTGTTAGCAAGTGGCGCACTTGGCAGTCCAACAAGTAAAGCCGAGAAGCCTGAATTACTCTGGTGAAGCATGTGTGGGACTGCACAGGCCTACCCGACCTGCTCTACTCTGTACACACACCTCTGGCTTTTCCACTAACCCCTGGAAGATTCCCAGACCCAATTGCAAAATCGGTTCTTTAAACTGAAGATGAGGCCCAGAGTTCTTCAGGGATCCAGCCAGCAGTAGGTAGTGGCCAAGGACAGGACACCATGGACCTGCGGCTCCTCGGCAGACTGCTGCCTATGCAGGGAGCAGCCAGGCGGGCCCTCTCTTGGGAGAAGGGGAGCTTTACCTGGGAGAAGCCAGAGCAGATGCTGATGAAATCCCTGAGGTTCTCTGATTGTCTGCCAAGGGAGGCGAGGTCTTCACTTCCCTGCCTTTTCTTAATCCTCTTCAAATTGTAGCAGAGTACAGACACTAAGACACATAATTTATCACCACCATATTCTTCTTCCTAAAATGTTCTCATCATCTAATCACATCACGACTCAAGAATGCAGAGGTGTCGCTCTTAGCCTGCAGAAAGGCTGCCCCAGTTGCCCTAGGAGCCCTCTGCTTCCTCGGAGACAATCTGGGCGTCATGGAAGAGGAGTGAAGGTTAGGGCACAGGTGACCAGGGAGATCTGGGTTCCCCTGCCCTCGGTTAAATTTGTATTTATTAATTTTTAAGTTCCCATACAGTAAAATTCACTTGCTGGATGCATAGGTCTAGATTTGACCAATGCATGGGATCGTGTAACCACTATCACAATCAAACACAGAGCGGCTCCATCACCCCCAGTGACCTGCATGCCACCCTCGGCCCTTCCCCGCTCGGTGGTCCTAGGTCTTTTTTCCTTTTCCATAATGTCAGGTAACTGAATCCACACAGAATGAAGTCTGTGAGTCCAGCTGCTTTCAGCGGGCATAAGGCATCCGAAATTCATACATTCTGTTGCGTTAATCAACAGAGTGGTCCTTTTTACTGCCGAGAGGTATTCTGTCGATGGATGAGCCACAGTTTGTTTATCCATCCACCCACCGAGGACTTCAGTTTAATCAGTTTGCAGTTTGAGGCAGTTATGAATAAAGCCACTATAAATATTTACAGACTTTACAAATGTAAGCACAGTTTTCCTTGTTTATTTTTTTAACTTGGGTATATTCCTAGCTGGGATTACTGATTTGGTAAATGAATGTTTACCTTTCTAAGAAACTGTCAAACTTTTTGAAAGTGGCTGCACCACTCTGCATTGCTGCCTGCGATGTCCAAGTTTCAGCTCTACACACTCACCAGGACGTGGTATTTCCGATTTTTAACTTTACCTACTTGTAGCGACATCACCTTCTAACAGAATTGGCATTTCCCAATTCCTTGTAATGCTCAGCATCTTTTCACGTGCCTTTTGCCATCAGTATATCTACTTTGATGAAGTGTCATTCAAGTCTTTTGCTCATTTGTTTTTAAAGAGGTTTTAGGTTCACAGCAAAATTGAGTGGAAGGTATAGAATTTCCCATATACCCCTTCCTCATATATCTAAAATTTTCAAAATTTTACATGTTATGCTTGCCTCTGTGATATAGTTTGCATTTATTTTTATATCTTTGCGTACAGTTTTCTGATTATTCTAGCATCATTTTTTAAAGGATTATCCATTCTCCATTGATTTGTTTTTGCACCTTCCCCCAACCCCACATGGGAGCCTGCAGCCCACACTTCCTTTGGTCTGTAGCTCTCTTCATCATCCCAGAGGAAGTGATAAATCTTTTTGGTATATTCTCTCCCATTTTTCAATGAACATTCAACTACCCCCACTTATGGAGTATTCATCCCATTCTCTATCCTTCCCCATCCTAAGTGACGGAGCCAGGGAAGGGCCTCATTGTTCCTTCCTCCCACCCATTAAGGTAGCTGATACTCAGGATAGTTCACACCCAAATATTTGAGGATTCCTTATTTAAATTCAAACTAGAAGTTGCCATAGGAGACTCTATATGGTATTCTTAATACAGGTTTTCTGTTGCCTTGATGAAACCTTTTTTTTTTTTTTTTTTTCCTTCCAACGATAATTCAAACACAAAGAAAGAAATTTGGGGGCTGCTTAAAATAACTGAAAAGTGTGAAATGTTATTGCCAGAGCTGCAGAATTTTTTTTAAATATGAAGTAGTTTACCCATGGATTTGTGATTTCTTTAAAATTCTAACTTGGACACAGGTATATCTTCAGTGACTTAAGCCTTCATTTTCCTGCTCTAAAGGAGAGGTGGTGTAAAGGTTTGGGAGTTAAAATGCCAGACCCTGCCTGTAAAAGACTGTTTCCATGGCTCCCCTCCTCCAGCCCCCGGTAGAATCCTGTTCAAAGATAAGAATGTTGAGGTAAAAGTTCTTAAGACTCTAAACCACTTGGAGGAGGGAGATGGGAGGGGGGAAAAGGAAGAAGTATTTGAGGGTTTTTTTTTTTTTTTTTTTTAACTTTTCTTTAATTTGAGCATATCACCAGTACAAAAGTTCAGGTTATGTATATTGCCCATGCCACCCCCACCCTGCTGAGTCAGAGCTTCAAGCATGTCCATTCCCCAGACAGTGTGCATCACACTCATTATATAGTTATACACCCATCTCCTCCCCACCCCCACATCTGCCCGACACCCAATTAGTGTTATTCCCAAATGTGTACTTGAGTTTTTACTTCTAGAATTTTGAAAAGAGATGAATCTAGGTAAAAATAATTTAGGATAACAAGGTGGTTTGTGAATAAAAACTCAGTGCTTTGAAATAGAAAACATTGTATCACAAAGATGTTTACATGTGGCTGGCTTATTTTTTCATTTAAATGCCAGTGGCTTCATTGGTATAGAGGAAAAGCCTTAGAGCTCTTCTGTTGAAACTTTGGTTAGACTCTTAATTCACTTAAAAGTTAGAATAATTAAGCCTCATGACATGAGGGATGTGCCTTTGCCATTGGGAAGTGCTGTATTCACTTTTCAGAATATTCAAAAATTGCAGAAGACTGAACAAATATATTATGTGAATTAATTGATTGTACCTTTATACACAAAGCATGTAAGTACTTGTGAAAATTTTTGCTCTGCTTGGTGGTTTAAAATAAGCCTGTGAGTGATTTTACAAAACAGTTAGTAGATGGGTAGCATAGGATGAGAGTCCAAAATGGTCTCTTTACATCATTCTTCAGGATGTACAACACATTTTCATGTACATCTTATTTGGCCCTTCCAAATACAAATAAAGCCTGTGTATATTCTCTCTATATTTCTGATGAAGAAACAAGGACTTAAAGATCTGAAATGACTGTGTAAGACAGCTACTGAACCACACAAAAGTTCTAAGTCCTCAGACTGGCATGCAGGTGGCAGATATGCCAAATTTGGTTCTTAAAAAACTTTAAAAGCTAGGAATGCATCATATTAATATTTTACCCAGCTATTTTTTTAAAAATTTTTTAGAGATAGATTTTGCTATGTTGCTCCACCTGTCCATGAACTCCTAGCCTCAAGCAATCCTCCCTCTACAGCCTCGAAAAGTGATGGGATTACAGGTGTGAACCACCATGCCTGGCTTGCATTGTTAGAAAGTACTTAAGTGTATAGCAATGGACTTGTAAAATAAACGGGTACATCCACACAAAGGAGTTCTATGAGCTATAAAAATAATAATAATATCTCTCTTTATTGCTATGGAGTCATCACTAGGATGTTATATGAAAAAGCAAGGGGGAGAACATACATTAACTTACATGAAAGAAAGCAGGGGAAATATGTGTTTGTTTATTTTAAAAAAAAGAAAACACTGAAAGGAATTTTTGTGTGTGTGTGTGACTGTTTTTCTCTCAACTTTAGTAGGTAGCCAAAGTGAATATTTGCCCAAGATACTGTTTTGGTATGGGTTTTCCAATGAATGTCAAATATTTACTTTTTGCTTTTGAGTTAGTGAAACCTTTGTTTTTTAGTTTATTGTGCATTACATAGTACACATATTGCTCTTGCATTTCATTCACTCCTCACAACGTTTTGATTTAGGTAGTGGAGAAATTATACCTGTTTTATATATGAGAAGACAGGCTTTGAGAAGTATAAAATGAGTTTCCAAGATTTTAAATAAGACTTGGTAGATCAAGAATGTAATTTCCAGACACATGGAATATAGGAACAAAATTAATAGAATCACTTATATGGGCCTCTTTGGATATTACATTTTATCTCACCTTTTTTAGTGTACTAAAGTAATTAAGCTTTAGGGTTAAAACAGTAACATTAGATAATAAATGAAACAGAGGTACTAGTAACACAAAAATGTTCTTCAAAGTCTAAGAAATGGAGTTAAGTGCTCCTAAGGAATATATGAAGGAAGAAAGGGATACTACAGTATATGAATTGTCACAGCTCAGTCACAGTCACTAAAACAAATTGAGGATTAAAAAAGTTAAGGCAAGACTGAGAATTGAAGGAAAGACAGATAAAAAATTGAGAGACTTAAAATATTTGTGTTATGGGCCATAAAACTAATACAATGTGCAGTATAGGGATGACAGAGCAGGTCAGTAAATGCAGTGAGCCTTTACATAAATGGGTGCCCAGCAGTTGGCTCAGAAACTGCTTCTATTTAATTGAGATATACTGCAATCAATGTTGAACTCGATCTCTTCCTCTGAAATGTACTGGCTCTTTGATTAATTTCTTGGTCACTGCCCTCTCCCTTTACTATTTTGCAAGGAAAGTTATTTCTTGATAGTTTACAATTGTATAATTTTAACACTGTTGGCCTTTAATAATGCATTTCATTTATTCTAAGGTACATATATTTTTACATTTTAACATCTGTGCAATTGAGATGGATCTTACAACTAATAGAATCTTAGAGGAAAAGCAGTATTCAACGTCAGTGAGGTGTCTTATGGACTATTTCCTCTGAGGGATGTTTACCTTAATTAATTAGTTTATTGTTTCCTCTCATGACAACTTTTATTATCCCATATGATGGTAAATTTTGTCTTATGCAAATTCAATAATCTGTTTTGCAGTCTCACTTAAATGGGAGATTATCCCACTTTGGTGACCTGCAGGCATAGGTAGGATCAAAATTTTTTAGAAGCTGTTCTATGACCTGCTCCAGAAGATAATTTTGATGAATCCCCAAATTAACCATGCCGTGGGAAGAAAAATATGAGAGTTTAGCTTTGTATATTGAGGGAAAAATTAAAAACCTCACTTTCTGTTATGACAGTGTTCCTGTAGATTAGAAAATTAAACTTTTTATGCAGCCCTCTTAAATCTGCCATGATGAATATCCTGGATACATCACAGCTAAATAAATGAGTTCATTTATTGAATGGAGTTAAAATTAGCCTTTGATTATCTAAAGAATGCTTGCCAAAAACCACCCTCTTTGTTTTAGCATATTTAATATATTGAGCTGGTGTCTGACAGTAATTGGCCACAGCATCACTTGCTACTTGAGACTGATCCTGAAATGTGCTAGTCATATCAGCATAGAGGAGGGTGACAGTGTTCCTATTTGAGAAGTACAAGGAGGAGATCATGTATACGATTCACCTACTAGTTGCATCAGATTCTTTAGGTACAAGTTCCAAAAAAAAAGTTGCATAGCCTAGTTTTAGTCTACATGTACGGAAAGATTCAACCATGTTGTATTTCCCAGTAGAATTTTTATATTGTTGCCACCATATTTCTTCATATTTATTACACACTTCTTTCAAGACTGCTAAAAGTGATTAAAATTAATGTGTAGCTATTTTTTAGACAGAATCTCCCTCTATCATCCAGGCTGGAGTGCAGTGCTGTAATCATAGCTCACTGCAGCCTTGAACTCATGGGCTCAGATGATCCTCTTGTATCAGCCTCCAAAAGTGCTGGATTACAGGTATGAGCCTGTATGCCTGTAATCACAATATGTAGCTGTTTTTAAAAGCATCTTTTTCATTCTTCCAAATTATCACGTCTTTTTCCTCTTCTTCCTCTACAGATTTAACTTTGGAATCAAATCCAGCTGACCATCCAAGGGCAGGAGCAATTCTTCTGAGCAAATCTAAAATGGATGGTAAGACAATATTTTTTTCCTCCAAGAAAAGACTAAAAACTGTATCTGTTTTATGGAATGCCTTATAGAAAGTATTTAGAAGAACTCATAATTACTTTAAAATTTTCAACTTTTCTTTTATTCACCTGTCATTTTGACATTTGATACACTTGCCTCTAGTTGTCACTGTTTCACTGAGAACATCTAGACTTTCTGTTTATACAATTTGCCACCTGTTTATGAACACAATAGGCCCCATGATTTAGAAGTGGTCATAGATTTATCCCCATCTCTCCATATTTCTTTACCCTTCTTGCCCTGCTCCAAAGCACACACTTTAAAGATGAATGATCGGATTTAGCCTGCAGTTTGGTTTTTATTTGAACAAATGAAAAAAACCCAGTTGTTTACATGTGGGGATTGAAACTATGATTTTGGCCCCTTTTGACACAGTGATCTGACCAGATGATCCTGTCACATCCACATCTGTCCTGCTCAGACATTTACGCTATTCGAAACCTTTTCATCCTAGTGTAATATAAACATGCGCTGAGGTATTTCCCAGAGGTTGGCCTCAGCAAGTGAAAAACTACTGCCAATTTTCCAAGTCCTGCTTGTTTTAGGATGAGAATCAGAACCCTAGGACTGTTCTGCACTCCTGCTTATTTACCTTAATGTTATGTTAAATCTTAGTTTATTTGCTAAAAAGCCATCTACAACCAGGTTTTTCAGTTGATCTCAACAGCAAGAATACAAGAATGAGGGTTGTATTACATAAGAATGTTAGAAGTCGGCTTCTCCCACGGGTCATAGGAGCTGCAGCGACTGTAACGCAGACCGACCTGGCTCCGGCCTCCACCGCTTTGGCCCCAGGCCCGGCGCCCCTGGTCCCGGCTCCCACAGCGCCGCCCACTGGTGCCGCCCCCGCCGCAGAGAGCAAGGCCAGCCCCGCAGGGCCAGCAGGGGGACCCGGGGCGGGAGCCCTGGCTGGGGGCAGGGGGCCCTTGGCTGCGCGGGCGGGACCAGCCCAGCGGGGCGGCTCAGGTGTGGGCGGGCGGCGCGGTTCACCTGCTGCGGAGCGCGGCGGGCGGGGACGCGGGGCCTGCGGGGTCCAGCCCGCCTCTGCTGGACTTCTTAACGCAGCGGGAGGATCACTCGCCCAGGGTCCCTGATGCAGCGACTGGTTACTACCTGGACCCTGCTGGCTTTGAGGCCTCAGACCCACACATAATTCGGCTCATCCCCCAGCTGCCCAGAAATTCATCCCAGATATTGCCAAGGATGCCCTACAGCTCTGCAAAATGAAGGGCCCAGCCTCGGGCAGCTCCCGGAGCAAGAGCAAGGACCGCAAGTCCACTGGAACCGCGGGGGACCTGGCCCTGCCCTCAGCCAATATGGCATCCATGCGAAGAAGCCCCACTACTTCACCTGGGCCACCTGGCCTAAATGTCCTTGTCTGTCCCATGTCCCCACACCTGCCTGTTTTCATAATAAACTGGACTGTGACAAAAAAAAATGCAGCACAATAAAAAAATAGGGGTTTCTCTTTTTTTCCCTATCCTTCAGAAATGGGGTGTCTGTCTATACTGCATTTCCATAGTTTGTGTGTACTTTGCCTGTCTTGAACCAATCATTTCTGGTTAGGATCGCTGTATTTCTCCGTTTCTTGCAGAGCCATGAGCTTCTCTCATGTAGAGTGTGTGGAGGCAGAAGAAAACTATCCCGTCCCCCCTCTCTTCAGTGGTGAGAAATGTGTGCCTAAAATGCCATCCAGCCTCAGAGGAGGAGGCCGTGTGGGAAACAAAGTGCAGCCAAAGTCCCTCTTGGAGCATTTACTCTTCTCACCTTTGTTACAGCAAAATTATTTTGTGTTCTGTAGGTACCATGTTCAATGCAGGTAGCGCACTCATTTTAAAATTTCAATGTCAGCTAGGTTACTTTCCAGTTATGTAAAGACCAATTTATTTTTCATTGACATATTGTAGATCACCAATAAGGATGATTCCAGGGATTCAGATGCATCTAGGGATTGGTGCCTGACCAGAGCTGTCCGCTGTTGGATACTGGTAATTAAAGTAAGGTGTGTGTCAATGTAGAATTAGAAGATACTACTGGGTAGTGGTTCAAATATGCAACAGGTTTACTTTTTGATTAGCTAAATTTCTCATCTGGCCTAATTTGTTTTGCTCTTTTGTACCTGGGGATTCTTTCATTTGTATGTAATAGATTTTCATTTATTTCTTATTTATTTTGAGACAGGATCTTCCTCTATGTGACCCAGGCTAGAGCGTAGTGGTGTCATCATAGCTCATTGCAACGTCAAATTCCTGTGCTTGAGCAATCTTCCTGCATCAGCCTCCCAAGTAGCTGGGACTACACGCATGCCTGGATTATTTTTCTAATTTTTTGTAGATATGGGTTTTCCCTGTTGCTCAGGCTGGTCCCAAACTCCTGGCCTCAAGTGGTCCTGCTGCCTCGGCCTCCTTTGCAAAATGCTAGCAGTACAGGTGTGAGCCACTGCACCTGGCCTGCATATAATAGAATATCTGTTAAATCAAAAAGTAAAACTAACATTTTAGATTTTACTTTATGACATTCATCTTATGAGGTGATTTAAATTATAAGTTTTGCAGAAAATTATTTTTAAAAGAATGGAATTTTATCTGATTTTGTATATTGGTAATTCATCAGATAATTAGCAACTACTTTTATTCTATGACATTTGTATCAGAATTGATCAGTTTTGTTATTTTGAGGGCAAGAAAAGAGGAAGAGCAACCATTTAAAGCATGAAAGTAAACAGTTGAAAAATTAAGACATTAATAGTTTGAATTAAAAGTATGTCTGTCATGATTCCTTAAAAATATAAAGGGGACCACATACTGTTAGCGTGGAACTCTTTTTTGTGGATTTTCTAAATCTCTTCTATTTTCCTAAGTATCAAATTTATGTGGAAAAACCTTTGACTGAGTGGTGCCAACGTTTTAAGGCTTTCCAACATTTCAGCTAAATTTCAATAACTTGGTTGTGGTACAAAGGTCTGCCTTAAACATTTTTGCCTTAATTATTTAAACTTATTTTTTAATCAAAGTAACAGTGATAATAGCTAAGTTCATTTTTAGCACTCTCTCCTGATTTCCTGTCATAGCAGGTAAAAGCTGAGCTTCCTCACCCCACCATGGCCTTATTTCTCTCCCTCCATTTCCTTGACATGTACCACATTTTGTATTAAATCAGTAATTAATATTTGCATTATGATGACTATGCAAATATTGTTTGTTGCTGAGTCATACAGTTTTCTTGCTGTTCTTCTTCTGCACACCCTTCATTCTTTCCCTTAAATATTTCTGAAATCTCAGCACCTCACTTCTCCCAGACAACCCCCTTTTCTTAGCCTACATTAGCTCACACAACCAAATAAGTAGTCACCGGCTGGTCTCCCTGCTTTCACATCCTTCTATTTCTTGCGGAATTTTTTTCCTGACTACATTTATTTGCCTGTTTTCTAACAGCTATTAATCCCCCAAATTTTGTGACATTTGTCACATGCCCATCTAAATATTTTCCATCTACTAAAACATATCTGTTTCATTTTTCTCTTGGAGACAACTCCTCTCAGCCTTTTGTCATTCTCCTCCAGTATGGACTGCTCTATTTTGCTAGTCCTGCTTTGTTAGCCTGTTTTTCTGGGACATCTCTTTGAAGTCCTCTGGGATCTCACATAATGGCTATCTTGTGTGGGCTCCTCTATGCCATAGGTTCTGTGTTTCCTGTGTCTTATTATACTCTTTGAGGGTCTTTTGTTGTTTTGTTTTTGAGATAGGGTCTTTCTCTGTTGCCCAGGCTAGAGTGCAGTGTCATCATCCTAACTCACTGCACCCTCAACCCCCTGGGCTCAAGCAATCTTCCTGTCTCAGCCTCCCAGGTAACTGGGACTACAGGCATATGACACCACACCTGGCTAATTTTTAATTTTATTTATTTATTTATTTATTTTTGCAGAGATGGAGTCTTTCTTTGTTGATCAGGATGGTCTCAAGCTTCTTTCCTCAAGCAATTCTCCTACCTTGGCTTCTCAAAGTACTGGAATTACAGGCTTGAGCCACCTCACCTGGCCATAATCCCTAGTTTTACTGGAGCACATTCCCCAGGAAAGGGCACATGGGCAGACATTCTTAGAGATCTAGCCTGTCTGAAAATCCCTCCTATTTGATAGAACATGTAATTCTAGGTTGAAACTAAATTTCATCGTCTGAAGACATTTCTCTATTGTGTGCTCAATTTAGTGTTGTCCTTGAATCTGTTGCCATTGTGTGATATATTATATGCAACCAATTTCTCATCTTCCCCCCATTCCTTCTCTGAAAGAATTTTAGTGCAGTCTCTATCCCTGGGATTAATCCAATTTTGTAATATGGTTTGGGGGGGATTTTTTCATTTTACTGGGTCCACTAAGTTTGCAGACCATCTTTCCTAGAGAGTATTGTTTCCTTGCTATTTTTTCTGTTCCTTCTTTTTTCTTATATCCTTATTCAAATGTTGGGCCTCTTAGACCAGTATTTCTGCATTGATCTTTAATTATACCTCCACTTCTTTTCAGTTTGTCTTTTTGTTCTATTTCCTGGGGATTCATTGACTGTATACTCTAACACTTCTATTAAAAATTTTGTCTTTTTGAGAGTATTTTAAGAAATTTTTAAAAGTTTTTATTTTCTACTAAATTTTTACCACTTCTATAAATTCCTTTTTCCTGTTGTTTTGATCTCTCTTTTTGGAGCCTTCCCTCAAATGTGTGGTGGTGGTCCCTATAGTTTTCTAATTGGAAACACCATGCATGAGCAGGACTTTTGTTAACTGATGGCTTTCACTGTGAGGATTTGAAGGACAAGCCGGCTTTTCATTTGGGGGACCTCAGTGTATAACCTGAGGGTCTTTTCTCTAGGACAGTTCAGTCTCTTCAGAGAAAGAGCTCCCCACTTTCTACCTGGGGAGTGCAAGCTTGGCTACTTGTACATTTTTCAGTGAATGGACTTTTCCCATTTTCCAAATTTCAGTCCTGGTACCTCTGAGCCCAGAAACACTCAGGTTTATAGCTCCAGGAATACACATCTAAATTCCTTATAAGATGGGGGCACAGGTGGAGGAGGGGCTCTAACCACAGATTTTGAACTGACTTTGTTGGCTTTTGTTTTGTTTCACCTGCCTCCCACAGTGCCATGTGCCTTCTGAATTCTGAGACTGCCTTGAGTTCAATGAGGCTGTTCCAGTCACTCTCTGGGTGCACCAACGTTGTGCTTCCACACCAGTTACCACTCCTTTGTCATCTTTTTATCTTTCAATATTAAAAATCATCTGCTGTCAATCCTTTTTCCTGGTCTTATATACAACCTCTATTTTATGCCTTTAATTCTATTGAATTTCAGGAGGGAGAGGAAATAAATTCATGGTCCACCCGTTAAACTCAAATTTAGAATCTATAAAGTATAAATCTAAGTTTAAATTCAATATAATTAACAATATTAGTTCAGGCAATTTTTAGTTATTCCTATAATAATCATATTATACTTTTCTACTAAGCCCTCATTAGTAATTGAATTCCAGCTCTGCACCCTGCCACATGGTCCCATCACTGTGCAACACACATGGAGCTTTTTTCAAGAGTGCATAGTGTTAGATATCTTTAAGTGAATGAGAAGTCATCAATTCTAAAAAAAAAAAAAAAAAAAAAAAAAAGAAAGAAAAGAAAACACATATCCAAAGGCTGTCTTGTAAAAAAAGGCAGAGAAAAAGTTTAGTTCACTTTTATTTTTTTAATGGACTTAAAGTCAGAGAGAGTAGGCACAATGGAAAAAGTCAGTAGGTGGGGACAGGATTTCAGCGAGTACTTGATCTTTTATGGTAAGGCTTGGGTTGTGACTACTAGGTATTATTTTCTAGTCTTTGCTAGTCAACTTTAAATCTACTAAGTACCCTCTTTCCTTTCCTCTTAAAGACTATAAAATTCTATATTCTGGTATTTGTGCTGACTGAAGATAAATGCAATTCTCTGTCCCTGTCTATTTTGTGAATACCTGAAATAATATCTATGAACACTAAACTGTTGGTAGAGTTTTTGCTGTTTAAATATTTTTTAGTATTTGCATTTTATATCCTTAAGTTTGTCAGTATAGTTTGTTGCAATTGTAAGATGACAATGGTAAGGCTTTAGCCATAAAGGGCAATTGTCAAGTTTTCAAGCAAGATGAGGAGAATATTACCTGTTAGAAGCTATAAATGCTTTGCTCAGAAACTTAATTCTGCCACCCTCTAGTCTCAAGAGACAAAGGGATGCTCTTGATATTGAAAAGTTTGCATAGCTGAAATTACACGCACTTGCTGTACGTCGCTTGCTGTGTCCTTGTTAGCAGAGGGTTTTTACATCTATGTTTTTCTGATCATCTTGAAATTTGGGAATGGCCTGGTTGTGGGAAAAAAGCAAGCAAGTAGAAATGGCCATTTTCCTGGAATGTTTAGAGTAAGGCTGGACTGATGGGGAAGTGTTTAATGTTTCTTTGGCTGGATCTAGCCAGTAGACCATAAGTTGCTGATTCACTAAATGAGCCCCCATAAGTTGGTGATTCACTAAAAGCCACATCTAATTCAAAGTTTTAAAGGTTTTAGCATTAATATTTTCAGAGACAAACCATATACACTCATGACAGAAAAATCTTAAAGAGAGAAAAATTGGAGAAATCATCATGTCAAGTTCTACAATCTAGTCTGCATTTTGGTCCATTTCCTCTCTGTTCTGTTTAGTCTCATGTGTATGTTTTTCATAACAACTAACTTTGTTATGGTGTAGTGTATGCCATATTAGCACCTAACAGTAGTGACCTTAAAAGATACCTTCTTCCACTTGGAGTGAAATTATTTGAATGAGTTAGTTTTCATTTTTCGTGCTGCATTTGTTTTTTGAGATTAAAAAAGTATACACATTAACACAGAGAGTGAATGTGTACACATTAACTGGATAGGTTAAGAAACACAAAAGAGTTAGATATAATTAAAACATTTCTAACTTAAAGGAGAATTTGGCCCTCCAAATAGTAATACTTCTCAAAAATATAAGTCTGGGACTTTTTATTAATAAGGAATAAGTGATTTTGCAGTAGAAACAACTGAAACAAACAAAAGGGTGTTAGATGGCATGGATATTTCTTATTGTCGGTTACTGGCAAGTTTTAAATGCTGTGTACTTTTAAAGGCAACAAGTAGATCTTCTCCCTGCCCTGTCTCTCATGTATTTGTGGGGACTACTGACAGGAGAATGTGACAACATGTTAAAAACTATTATATTAATAGGAGGAAAGAAGGCTCATCTGAATTAGTTTATTAAATGCATTAGAATCATTGGTACTGTGTGGTTTTAAAGAACACTGCTGTTTCTTCCAACTATTCAGTCACTGATATTTGGTTGCTAATTTCATTTTTTAAGGAAGACAGCTGTCTTAACATTGTTTAGGACATTTGATTATTTGACTGTTGCATTCTTTGCAACCAAACGGATACTTATAAAGTGTTTTAAACATAGTTTATTTTCTACAGGGCTCAAAATGTTTATTCTAACCTCTGATATCATTACAGATAAATTCTCACTAATTTGTGTCTGTAGCAAGATTTATCTTCCCAATTGTAACTGATTTTAAATAATAATTTGTCAAACACTTGTTCTCGCTAATTTGTCCCAAATTCTGTGCTCAGCAGCTGGAGGTAGAAGGAGTAAGAGTCCCACTTACCTGTAGAAGCTTGTTTTTTTACGAGGGGGCTGTCCTGCAAGCAACTGTTACCATGTAACAAGTGGTGAAATAAACATATGAGTGTACACAAAGGGAAGAGTTTTGTGGTGTGGAGGCTGGCAAAGGTATCCTGGAAGGTAGGTGGGTCCAGTGTGCTGGGAAAGGAGGAAGGAAAAGGCATTCCAGCCAGAGAGCAGCAAGAGTGGGGCAGGAAAGTGTTGTGACATATGTCAAATAGCTCATAGAATAAAATTAATAAAATTTTGAAATCAGTGGAAGGTATTCTCTAAAGTTCTCATTTGAGTAATATAACGGCCATCTTATTTAAACATGAAGTGAAAGTTAAACTAAAAAAGTTGTTTTTGTCCTTCATTCTCTGGCTATGAAAGTCTTCAAGTAATAATTTTATCTTCCATTAAGAAAACAGGCCCAGGGAGACCTACAGTCCCCTCATTTGTTGGTGATTGAGCAGCCCTGGCACAAAGGGCCTGTGTCTCTAAAACATTTGTTTCATCACATTGTCTCCTGAACTAATACATTTATTGCGAGCAAATTAGTAAACTTTATATTAGGCTTTAATTTACCACAATAAATTTCTCTTATCCCAATATCATTGAAGGCATTACATTTTACTGAAATAAATAACTACTAAAATCTAAGTTTTTTTATTGCTTAAGAAAAAAACACTGGACTCTTTTTCTATTTCAGCATATTATGGGGGTACAAAAGTTTAGGTTATGTATATTGCCCATGCCCCCACCCCCCCGCCGAGTCAGACCTTCAAGCCTGTCCATTCCCCAGAAAGTGAGCATTGCATTCATTATGTAGGTATGCACCCATCCCCCCTCAATATCTTCCCGATATCCAATTGGTGTTATTCCCAAATGTGCACTTAGGTGATGATCAGGGAATCCAATTTGCTGATGAGTACATGTGGTACTTATTTTCTCATTCTTGGGATACTTCACTTAGTAGAATGGGTTCCAACTCTCTCCAGGAGAACATAAGAGATTCTATATCACTGTTATTTCTTATAGCTGAGTAATACTCCATGGTATACATATACCACATTTTACTAATCCACTCATGTAGTTATGGGCATTTGGGTTGTTTCCACATCTACGTGATTGTGAATTGTGCTGCTATAAACATTCGGGTGCAAATGTCTTTTCTACAGAATGTCTTTTGTTCTTTTGGGTATATGTCCAATAATAGGATTGCTGGATCAAATGGCAGGTCTACTTGAATCTGTTTAAGGTATCTCCACATTGCTTTCCACAGGGATTGCACTAGTTTGCAGTCCCACCAGCAGTGTATGAGTGTTCCTGTCTTTCTGCATCCATGCCAACCTTTATTGTTTTGGGACTTTTTGATAAAAGCCAGTCTCATTGGAGTTAAGTGATATCTCACTGTGGTTTTGATTTGCATTTCCCTGATGATTAGAGATGTTGAGCATTTTTTCATATGTTTGTTGGCGATTCTTCTATCTTCTTTTGAAAAATTTCTATTCATTTACTTTGCCCACTTTCTGAAAGGGTTGTTTGTTTTTTTCTTAGTGATTTTCCTGAGTTCAGGATAGATTCTAGTTATCAGCCCTTTGTCGGATGTGTAGCATGTGAAAATTTTTTCCCATTCTGTAGGTTGTCTGTTTATTCTCCTGACTGTTTCTTTGGCTGTGCAGAAGCTTTTTAATTTAAGGTCCCATTTATTTATTTTTGTTGTTGCTGTGATTGCCTTTGGGGTCTTTCTTCATAAATTCTTTGCCTAGGCCAATGTCTATAAGAGTCTTTCCCACATTTTCTTCTAGAATTCTAATAGTTTCACACCTAAGGTTTAAGTCTGTTATCCACCATGATTTAATTTTTGTGAGAGGTGAAATGTGTGGGTCCTGTTTCAGTCTTCTACATGTGGCTATCCAGTTTTCCAAGCACCATTGACTGAATAAAGGTTCTTTTCCCCAGAGTATGTTTTTGTCTGCTTTGTCAAAGATTAGATGGCTATATGAGGATGGTTTTATATCTGGATTTTCTGTTCTGTTCCACTGGTCTGTGTCCCTGCACTTGTGCCTGAACTCTTATTTTAAACTTTTAAAATCATTTATAAATGGAACTCACAGTAGATTCTTGCTGGATTTGACTATAGGTATTATATCAAAGGCAGCATTTTATAACCCATTCTTCAAACATTGTCTGTGGAAGTTAAGAGCCTTTAGTGGTTTCCCATAGAGCCACACATAGATACCACACAGGCAGTTTATGGAGTATAAGAAATATCTTAATGCTTTATCACTTGAAATTTTTTAAATTTTTTTATTAATACATAATAATTGTACATATTCATGGAGTACATGTTATATTTTGATACAAGCATATAACATATAATGATCAAATCAGGGTAATTGGGACATGATTCACCTGAAACATTTATCATTGCTTTATGTTAGGAACATTTGAAGACTTCTAGCTATTTTGGAATATAATAAATTATTGTTAACTCTAGTTGCCCTATTGCACTATTGAACACTAGAACTTTTTCCTTCTATTTAACAGTATTACCCATTAACCAACACCTCTTCATTACTCCTTCCCACCACACTTGCCAATTCACTACCTCCATGAGATCAATTATGTTTAGGTCCCATATATAAGCGTGAAAATGAAATATTTGTCTTTCTGTTCCTGGCTTATTTCACTTAATATAATGTCCTCCAGATCTATCCATGTTTCTGCAAATGACAAAATTTCCTTCTTTTTCATGGCTAACTAACACTCCATTGTGTACATACGCCACATCTTTCTTATCCATTCTTCCTTTGATAAACACTTAAGCTGATTCCACATTTTAGCCATTGTGAATAATGCTGCAATAAACACCAAAGTGCAAATATCTTCTGGTTACATTTTATGTCTTTGCCTCACCCAAGTGAGGTTTAGAGGCATGCTCTTCCCCTCTACAATGCTCACCGTGTCCATGTCCATTAGTTGTGAGTTTACTTCCCCTAGTCCTCTACTCCATGGAGAATATTACCACCGTTATCACTTGACATTTTAAACAAAGAGAAAACCACACTTTTATAGGTTTAACTTACTGTGACATGTTCTTCTGTTTCTTTTTTCCCTTCGGGTATCTCCAGGGCAGCTTATTAGAAAGGACAGCTCATGCTCAATGGTGTGTCTAGAAAACAACACAGTCAACCAGCCTAACCATAGAACAACAGTAAAATAGTGAGTACAACTGGGCTGCCTAGGGCAGAGTGACAGACCCCATTATACTAAAAGCATCCCAGCCATCCTCAGTCATTTCAGCCATTTGGCTGTCCTTTTTCAGGGATCGGTTTGAGAAATTGGTATCAATTATATATTAATTTCAAGGGCCTAAGTATGAATTTTCAATTTCTCTTTTAATCTTAGACTGCGTAGAGGAAGGGAAAGCCAGTTACCAAATAAGCACTTCCAGAAAAAGTGTAGCTCTTTATTTGATGCATTTACCTTAAGATAATGTTGAGCATAATGAAAAGGAGAGGTTTTTTTTATTGGAAGTTTCTGAAGAAAAAATAGTTCTTTGTGAGTTATAGGCCTGAAGTAATGTATACTACTTTGGAAACTATTCTTGGAAGAAGGAACAGCTTGTCTTATATTGGCAGCCAAATGTATCTGCATTGAAATATACCTAATCAAGCATGAGCACCTTTGAGGTGTACAATCACAGATATACTTTCAAAACACCCTAAGATGAACCATTCAAGTTTATTTAAAAGGCATTAACAACAAAAATAAGCCCCATTGGGTTGTCCTTTGAACATTATTAACACGTTGGATTACAAGTGTTGATTTTCAGAACACAGTTTGGAAAATGCTGCTTTAGAGTACCAATGTCCTTATCCACAGTTTTACGGTTAAAAAATATAACTAGCTTATAAACTTAATTTTCTTTCTAATGTACTAGTTTTTTGATAATTAAATTATCTGTAACTGCTACATTTAATTAAACCTTGCAAGTTTACACTCATAATAATGTCACTTTTCTCTTTCACTTATAACAATAGTCATGATCAAATTGTGTTTCAGATAAAACTGGACCCTGACTCTGCCCAAAGTCCTGGGTTCTGGTACCTTATTAAGTAATCACTAAATGCTTTTGTTCAGACAAGGCCCTAAATCTATGGGCAAAAAAAACCACTCTACTTTGGCTAGAGTCCCAGTGTTTTTTTTTTTTTTGTTTTGTTTTGTTTTTTTGTTGAGACAGAGTCTCACTTTGTTGCCCAGGCTAGAGTGAGTGCCGTGGCGTCAGCCTAGCTCACAGCAACCTCAAACTCCTGGGCTCAAGTGATTCTCCTGTCTCAGCCTCCCGAGTAGCTGGGACTACAGGCATGCGCCACCATGCCCGGCTAATTTTTCTATATATATATTTTTAGTTGTCCATATAATTTTTTTCTATTTTTAGTAGAGATGGGGTCTCACTCTTGCTCAGGCTGGTCTCGAACTCCTGACCTTGAGCGATCCACCCGCCTCAGCCTCCCAGAGTGCTAGGATTACAGGCATGAGCCACCGCGCCCGGCCCCAGTGTTTTTTGAATTCAGATGATTCTGATGTTTCCATATGTAATACAAAAGTAGTTTCAAAGATTAACCTTGCTCAAACAAGTACATTTTATGCTTTTTCCCCTCCTAACTTAGTCTAATTTTTATAAGTCTGCCTTTGGAAGTACAGTAAGTTTTAATTTGCTGTCATTAAGTTTTAGAAATGATCATATGACATATTTACTGTTGGTGAAAGAAAGGTTTCTTGAGCAAATTAACAGGGAAAATTGGCTTTTAGGAAAGATTTTGAAAAACATGTGAGGGGGTAGTATTGCTTGTTCTCAGTGGGAGAGGTGAGCCGTTAGATTCACTTATGCAACATTTTTCAATATACGTGTCTGCAAATATGCATCTTCCCACCTCCACCTTCCCTCCATGTCTAGGCACTCACGAGCCCTTTAGGAAAATGGGGAAGAATGTGAGGCAGAATTACATGAACAAAAGCATCCCAGGTGATTCTGATCTCAACCCTAAGGCAATCATTCCCAAGCTTTGCTGTACATTGGAATCACCTGGGAACTTTAAAATAATTCTGATGCCCAAGTCATAGCCAATGCCATCTAAGTCAGAATGCCTCAAGTTGAAAGTCAGGCTGTTTTTAACGTTCTTCAGATAATTTCTGTGTGCAGTAAAGGAGGGACAATGCTGCTTACTTTGCATGTAGGAGGATGCGCTGTTTCTATCGGGGGGACTTTGGGCAGGTCAGTTTTAAGCCTTGGTTTCCTTACCTGTAAAATGAGTTGAGTTAAATGTCATGTGAGGTTGGGTGGTCCTTTCCATCTTATAAGTTCAAATTCTGTGATTTTGAAATCAATTTGGAGACAAAACTGCTGGAAACATTATATTAATAAAAGTGTTCATCTTATATGCTAATAATGTTACAGGCTTTTAAAAAAGTGCTAATAGATGCTGGGCAAGGTGGCTCATGCCTGTAATCCTAGCACTCTGGGAGGCTGAGGCGGGAGGATCGCTCAAGGTCAGGAGTTCGAGACCAGCCTGAGCAAGAGCGAGACCCCGTCTCTACTAAAAAATAGAAAGAAATTATCTGCACAGCTAAAATTATATATATAGAAAAATTAGCCAGGCATGGTGGTGCATGCCTGTAGTCCCAGCTAGTCGGGTGGCTGAGGCAGAAGGATTGCTTGAGCCCAGGAGTTTGACGTTGCTGTGAGCTTGATGCCACGGCACTCTAGCCCAGGCAACAGAGCAAGACTCTGTCTCAAAAAAAAAAAAAAAAAAAAAAAAAGAAAAAAGAAAAAAAAGTGCTAATAATATATAGACCTACTTTTAAAAATCTCATTTGCCTTCCCTCAATTATTTTGAGCCTCATTTTATTTTATTTTTATTTTTATTTTTATTTTTTTTTTGAGACAGAGTCTCACTCTGTTGCCCAGGCTGGAGTGAGTGCCGTGGCGTCAGCCTAGCTCACAGCAACCTCAAACTCCTGAGCTCAAGCGATCCTCCTGTCTCAGCCTCCCGAGTAGCTGGGACTACAGGCATGCACCACCATGCCTGGCTAATTTTTTCTATATATTTTTAGCTGTCCATATAATTTCTTTCTATTTTTAATAGAGGTGGGGTCTCGCTCTTGCTCAGGCTGGTCTCGAACTCCTGAGCTCAAACGATCCGCCCACCTCGGCCTCCCAGAGTGCTAGGATTACAGGCGTGAGCCACCGCGCCCGGCCTGAGCCTCATTTTAGACATTGGGGACAAATGGAATTATATAACTTACCAAAGATAACCCTTTCTTTTCTAACACACAGCATCTGTGGATAACAGAAATACAGTAACAGAGTGAGTTGTCTCTGTTCATTAATATTTCATTTAAAATATTTGGGAAATAGCTACCCTTAATATTATACTATGCAGTATTATGCTGCACTGTTAACACTGCTTGTTTCGGGATAGCTATATCTGTCATGGATTTTGCACTTATATTTACTAACAAATTTTTCAATATTCATTGCAAAAGTGACATTAAATGATTTGATTTGGTATAAAGCTCTTTCATTATTTACTTTTAGAGCTAAAATGGAAAACAGGAAAGTAAATGATAGTGAACTAAATTAACTGGAATTCAAGGCCTAACAACTTCAAGTAAACAAAATTGCTATATGACTTAAATTTAAGCATGTGTACAAATAGATATAACTTTCACAGGATGAAAGATTCTATGTAAGAGCAAATGACAGGGAAAATAAGTAATAATAAATATATTACAATAATCAACAGAAACCTGTCTTCTAACTGCATATGGCCCTAGCATGTTGGCTCTCCTATTTCTGCTAAAAGCCAAAGAATTAAAACAAAGGGGAAAGTGCCCACACAGTACTGTTCTAAAGTAGAGAATTGCAGAGCCTCTGGGAATGTTCCCCCTACCACCTTTTAAAAATTGTCTTCAGACATAACAAATGATAAAAATCTGTTGTTAAAAATATTTTTTTCCTCCACAGTGTGACTTTAGTAATATATTACCACATAAATAACAGGTGAACTTTTTTAACCTGTCTTGTTTTTCTGACTAATTACTTTGCATGATATCAAGTTTAATAGCAGGTCATAACTATAGACATAGGCTGTAGAGTGCTTACTAGAGTACTGAAGCAAACCATTTGCAGCTTTTTTGGTCTTTAAGATTCTTTTAGCACTTAAATTATTAAGGATCACAAAGAGTATTTTTTCATGTCAATTATATTGGCATTTACTGTATTAGAAATTAAAATTGAGAATTGAAAAATTTGCTTAATTTAGTTTTCTCAAACTTGGGATCCCTGATATTTTGAGCTAGATAATTCTTTGTTGTGGAATGTGTCCTGTGCATTGTAGAATGTTTAGAAGCACCACTAGGGGCCAGCAGTAACTTCCCCCAGGTTGTGACAACAAAAAATGTCCCCTGGGGGACAAAATCACCCATGACTGACAACCACATTGTTAACATAAATAATATCTTTTACAAAAATAACTTTTCCTCTGCAACAAAAAAATTGGTAAAAAGTATGTTTTATTTACATTTTTGCAAATCTCTAGTGTCTGGCTTACTAGAAGACAGTTGGATTCTCATTCTTGTCTTTGCAATTTGTTTTGAGGAGACAATAAGATGATGACCTAGCTTCATGCAAATATATAGTTGGGAAAAAGGTATATTTTTAAAGCTTTCAGATAATTGTGGGGTTCTTTAATACTACAACAAAACTCCACAAGTCTTACTTCCTTAGTTACAATGGAGTTTTACATATCAATGCATTTGTGACATTAATACTCATTAATCTATATTGCACAATAAATGGATATTTTCTTCTCACTTGGAGGAAAGATTTGCTTTTGTTATTATCAGCACCAATCTTATAAAAACATTAATGTTCTGACTCGGGGGGGTCGGGGTGGCGGGAGGGTATGGGGGTATAACTACATCATGAGTGCAATGCACACTGTCTGGGTAATGGACACGCTTGAAGCTCTGACTTGGGAGGATGGGCGGTTCATGGGCAACATATATAACCTGAACTTTTGTACCCCCATAATAAGCTGAAATAAACAAAAAAAACATTAAGTATTGAAAAGCAGTCAGGTTCACATTAGATGGTATAAGTTTTCCTTCTACTATAATCTTAGTACTATTTTTTGCTTAAAAGTTTGAGTTTTATTATTGGCAACAAATGCTTGTTATTTTCCTTGAAGTGAAAGTCTCACCTTGTTGATTTCTGAGACTAAAGGTTGGTCGTACTTTCAAATAAAAATAGTGTTCTGTGAAGAAAGTGGCTTGTTCAGCTCAGAATTTAATCACAAGCACTTTTGCTTAACACAGCCATGCTGCAGCATGCAGGAGTGCTTTAAGTGAACATTTCACTTATTCCGAATATTAAAAAGGTCAAGATTTAATAACACCATTAACGTTTACTAATTCATAAAGGACATTCTTAAATAAAGCTGACTATTTTTTTTTTCCTGCAAGGGGGAGTGAAGAATAGAATGACTAGTGTGACTTGGTACCACTGCCTTGATTCATGCTGAGAAACCAACAGTTTTACCCATGTATACTTTTATACAGTCATTGCAAATGTCAGTGAATAAACAGGCAATGTCTTGTCATTCTTATAAGAACAGTTTTGAACTTATGGGCCTCCTGGAAAAGGGTTTCGGGGACCTCCAGAGGTTGGCACACCACGATTGGAGAATCACTGGTTTAAGTGAGTGCTTTAAAGTAATGCTCATGTGTTAGTTTAATGAACTTTTAAAGTTCATCAAGGACGGTTCTCTTAAAATAAAAAAAGCATTTAAGTTTTTAACTCAGACTACTTAAAAGAAATGAGAAATCCATGATAAGAATATAATAGAACTAAAGTGAGGAAAAACCTGGGATATCTGAATCTCATATTCAGATTCAATAGAGTTCTGAAGACTTTATTGCCCAACACCACTGCTTTGTAAAATGCTCTTGGTGTTCCAGTGCAAGGTTAGAGATGTGAAAATATATTTGGTACCTACTCCTGTAGCATCCAGCAAGGGTTTAGGAGAGGAGGCTTCTGCTGTGCACTTCAATAGAAACCCCTCAGTGGGCACTGGATCAGACACAGGCCTTTCCATGAAGCTGCAAGCCATCTGGGGACACTTAGCATCTGCTGGAGAGAAGCATGGGTGCTGCTTCCACATGCGGAGAGATAAGCGATGCAGGAGGGAGAGCTGGGTTGGGAGACGGGGAAGTTCATTGGAAACAGGGGAAGCTGGATGTGCCTATGAGAGAGCAGAGGGGTCCTGTGTAGTCATCATTTAGATATATGGACTGGAGCAGGAATCTGAGCTAGCGGTAAGGAATGAAGAGTAAGAGTAGCTGTTCACATGTAGAGAAAATCTATAGAATAAAAGTGGACAGAGTATAGATCTGTAAGGACTATTGTAATTTAAGGACAAGTGCCCAGAGGGGCAGGTAGAATGGGAGGAGGAAAACTAGGAGACAAGATAAAAGGTGACAAGATAAGAGAGGCTATGGTCATAATGCTAATGCTGCCAAGAAGTTGCTAAGTGATGGGGTAGAGGAGAGCACAGGTGGAACAAAGTTCTTGCCTTTATGAGCTTACGATCTAGTGAGGAAGACATTAAGTATTTTTTCAGGTATACAAATATCCCAGGTGGTGGGAAATACCAAGAAGACAAAGCAGGGAACGAGATACAGTGATTGCATGTGCTCACTATTTTAGGTAGAATCATCAGAAAGAGCCTCTCCCGAGAGGCCACATTTGAACAGTGACCTGACCAAAGTGAGGAAGGTAAGGAGCTCTGGCATTACACCCAGTGGAAAAAGTGCCAAGACTCTGAGACAGGAATGTGTTTCATGTGTGTTCAAGGAACAAACAGCAAGGTGGCCAGTGGGGTCAGAGAGAGGAATCAGGGAAAGGAGGAGAGGAGGTCACATGGGCAATGCTGTAGCTCAGTGGTCCCCAAACTTTTTGGCACCAGGGACTATTTTCATGGAAGACTATTTTTCCATGGACTGTGGGGGTGGGGGCATGATGGTATTAGGATGATTCAAATGCATTACATTTATTGTGTACTTTATTTCTATTATTATTACATTGTAATATATAATGAAATAATTATACAATTCACTATAGGTTGGGAAGCCCTGCCGTAGCTCACAGGGCCTTGTCACTTTCAGGGCACAGGAAGAAGTTCAGTTTTTATTCCAGTTTGATGAGTAACTTTTGGTAGATCTTGAGCAGGGGAGTGAAGTGCCTTAATTTAAGAGGTTATGCTGACTGCTCAGAGGAGAGTAGACCATAGTTGGGATTCAGAATGTAGGCAGAGAAGAGGGTTAGGAAGAAACTCTGGTGATAAAACTGAGCAGTGACAAATGGTGGCTCCGAATGAAAAGTGGACAGACTCCTGATGGAGGAATTGCTCACAGGTTGGAGCAGGGTAACTCTTGTAGGTATTTGCCCCAGCGACTAGTCAATGGCAATGCCCTTTCCATTATTAGGGCAGACTTGGGTAGTTGTGTGTTTGGAAAAAGAGCTCTGCTTTAGAAGTGTGAAGACACGAGGGACCTTGGCAAGAGAAGTCTCAGGACAGTGACAGTGATGGGGGCAGATGGAGTGGGTTAAGAAGAGACAGGAGATGAGAAGCTGGCACCAGAGCAAGATTCTGTGAGCAAATGAGCGGAAACACCTCAGGAGTTGTGGGGAATGGGATAGGAAAAAAGGGGACACATTCATCTTGGGGAAAATCTCTGGCAGAGAGGGGGAAAGACTTCAAAGAGAAGTAATTGTTGGAACAGTGATCCACAGAAGTGGGATGGGATTGACTGCATTGGTAGGAGAGTTAGCTTCAGTGAAAAAAAAAATACATCTCTGGGCTGTTTTCAACATGATCATGATGAATGACCTTTTTTGTGTGTTGAATTCAGTTTGCTAATATTTTGTTGAGAATAATGCACCTATGTTTATCAGACATTGGCCTGCCATTGTTTCTTTTTTTTTTTTTTTTTTTTTTGAGACAGAGTCTCACTCTGTTGCCCAGGCTAGAGTGAGTGCCGTGGCATCAGCCTAGCTCACAGCAACCTCAAACTCCTGAGCTCAAGCAATCCTCCTGTCTCAGCCTCCCGAGTAGCTGGGACTACAGGCATGCGCCACCATGCCCGGCTAATTTTTTCTATATATATTTTTAGCTGTCCATATAATTTCTTTCTATTTTTAGTAGAGGTGGGGTCTCGCTCTTGCTCAGGCTGGTCTAGAACTCCTGAGCTCAAACGATCCGCCCACCTCGGCCTCCCAGAGTGCTAGGATGGCCTGCTATTGTTGTTGTTGTGTCTTTGTCTAATTTTGGTATCAGGTAATACTGGCCTCATAGGATGAGTTTGAAAGTATTCCTCTTCCTTGATTTTTTCAAATAGTTACAATAGGATTGTATTAATTTTAAAAAATATTTTGTAGAATTCAGCAGTGAAGCCATCAGGTTCTGGGCTTTTCTTTGATAGAAGATTTTTTATTACTACTTCTTTAAGTATATTAAATACTTGTTAAATAGACATTAAAATATATTTAATATATTATCATAAATACATGTATACTTTAATATATTAAATACATTTAATCAATATAAAACATAAATATATATTATATATATTTTTATTGCACCCTTGAAAAATCCAATCTTTTTGAATGTACATGGAAATTTTATGAAAATTGAGCATATGATGAATGGCAGAGTAAGCCTTAAAAATTCCAAATGATTTAAATTGATTAGAGTGTACGTTCTTTACCTAAATATAATTTACCTAGAAAATCAGTTACAAAAATACTAGAAATGCCAAATTTCTTTGAACTTAACCTAATTGTTTTAAAGCTGTTAATATATTACAGACAATATCATAATTTAAATAAGAAAATATGTACATCAAGTAGTTCAAGAAACTCTAAGAGAATAAACACATATTCATACCAATGTACATGATCATCAAATTGTTGAAAGTCAGAATTTTGAAAGCAGCCAGACAGAAGAGAATCATCCTATACAAATTATTCTCAATGAGATTAACAGCATATTTCTCATCAGAAACAAGGTCTGAAGGGAGTGGATATCATTTGTAAAGTGCTGAAAGAAAAAAATATATATCAGTATAGAATTTTATATCCAATAAAGCTATCCTTTTTCATAAATGAAAAAAAGCTATTGAGATATTCAAAGATGGATAAAACTTAGGGGGTTCTTTACTAGTAGACCTGCCCTACAAGGAATGCTGAAGGGAGTCTTCTGGCCAGAAATGAAAGGACACTAGACAGAAACTCAAAGTGACATGATGAACAGAGAAATAAACTACAAAGGTAAATATAATAGCCTATACTATTGTATTTTTGGCTTATAACTAGTCTTTTTTTTCATTTCCTATATTATTTAAAAGACAAACATGAATATTTATAAATTCATGTTAATAGGCACACCGTGAATGACAATGTCACTTGTGCAACAGTAACCTAAGGTGGATCTGTAAGGAGCAGAGCTTTTGGATGCTACCAATGCTAAGTTGGTATCTAATCAACCTAGATTTTTTTTAAATCACATTTTGTCCTTATGTAAATAATAAACATTTCTAAAATTGCCTAAATTTACCATTCTGAGCCATTTCATTCCAGCAGGAAGATACAGGTACTTTTTTCCTCTCTTTAAAAAAGTTAAGTACCAAAATAACTACATTTAATTAAATAAATAACATTATGATAATGACACTAAAAATTCAAAATAACACTAACATCCTCTTTCTATTTGCACTGCTGCTCTGTCCTAACCCCTTGAACACTCTGGAAAGGTCTGGAAAGGAGAATGGTTTTTTCCTAAGGAGTCTGGGCTGAGGCTGGGGGTGGGGGGAGGTTGGAACTTCTCATTCTCTCACTTGTTTCCTTTCCTCTCCTTTTCAATTTTGGTAGGAGATAAGTCAGCCTTAGTTTTGAATTCAGTTCTGAAAGGTCAGGGAAGTCTCTTACTGCAAATCAGAAAACAATGTAAATGTTTCCAGAGCTTAATCACAGGGTGCTTGCTTAGACCCTAGAATTAACATTCAGCTCCCGCCCCATTGGCATGGCTGCTCCCGCCTGGAGTGGGGACAAGTGCAATATAACTGAGAAGACAGCTGTTTAGATGATGCCTTGAGCTGGCGACTAAACCTGCAATAACACACTATGGAGAATCTGTGATCTTTGTTTGAAAATGCTTGTGATAAGAGACTGAGTCTTTTCCCCCAAATGTAGTGGTAATGGCTCTGTTGTTTTAAATACACAATACTTAGGAGACTGGTTTTACTTAGAATGGAAAATTTTGCCAGGGACAAAGTTAACACAAAGAAACAAACAACAAAAAACAGCAAGAAAGAGAACAGTTAAGTGCAGCTCGGATGAGACCGGGCAGTTCTTTCCCAGCACCAGCTTGTCCCTGAATTCTCACGGTCACATGCAGCCTCAGCATTGGTCTTCTGTCCTACGCACTGAAATGGAGGTGGATTAAGTTCACCAAGCGACTGCTCTAACGTGGAAAATCTGCAAGTGTCATAAAGCAGCTCCACCTGAACAAGATAAAGAAATCTTTCCATAGGCTGAAAACAACAAAAACACAAAACTACTTTGTTTCATTTCCCCAAATGAAATCCACATGAAAGGTCCTGTATGATTTACAAAACTTCCAGAGTAGAAATGGAGTGATGTGGAATGTCACAGACCTCATTATTGTGTAAAGAAAGTGCACTTCGAAATATTCTAATTACACATGTGAACAACAAAATACCGTCTTGCCTGCCAGTACCAGCGGTGAGTACTGCGAGGGCTGTGATAGGGGGCGGATGGGAGGGTGGTCCTGCCTGGTCTCTGCAGGCGGCCGGGTCCATGGAGGTCCGCTGGCACCTGCCCCTGACCGCTGACCACGCTGCACCATCCTCACACGGAGATGCCTGGTCCTCCAGGAAGGGCCGTGGTTTTCACTGGTAGTTAAAAGCTTCGCTCAAAGGCAGCAGCCCAGGGAGCGCTCAGCAGGAGAGACGCTGTCTCATGTACCAGGTTTTGTTGTGTGTGGTTTTTGTTCAAGTGTGACTTCTGCCTGTAAATTAAGGAGCTTTCAGGCCACCTGGGTTTTGTATTTTCAGTACTGAGAGGTGAAGTCCAAACGCAGGGCCCTTTACCCACTGAGAGCGAGCGCACTCCTAGTATCGGTGAGAGGCAATGTCCCCTTTTGGCACCACAACATTGATATTTTAAAGTAAAAAAATTTTCCCAGTCACTAGTTTTAGACACCCTTTTCCTCACAGCTGCCCGTGACGTGTCCACACTCAGGGTGATGACGACGCTCTGGCCGTCTTCTGTTTTGATTCGCTTCAGCCCGGGCTGCCCAGGCTGGTTGCTGTCCTGGCAGATGCTGATGCGGGGTCTCCAGCACGTGTAAAGGACTCCTCGTGGCATTGTTCACCTGGCAGTGGACCGCAGTGGGGATTGGTACCACAAGAGTCCCGTTTTGCGTTACAGTTTTTACTGGTAGCTGATGTTGACCTAGAGGTGTCTGTTGTACTGATAACGAAGATCCTCATCAATCTAACACTAACCTATTACCTGGCTTCTGTAACCACGCTTACCTATTGCATCAGCCTCCTGAGACCCCACCCCTCCGACCACCCCAACCTAATAAAAGTGGAAAAAACGCAGTAGACGGGCTCAGAACTTGGTGGTAACTCCGCTCTGAGCCCGCCAGCAAATAAACCTTGCTTCTCTGACTCCCTGTGTGCCACTTGGTTTGTCCTTGGAACCACACACTGTAACACTTGCTATAACACTCCTACAGTGACCATCTGGACAGAGGTGGTCTGTGACATCTGAATGATCTGGCTGGCAGCACCTAATGTGCCATGGCTAATTGCAGCAACAGGTTCTACTTTTGCTTCCCTGTGATTTCTATTCTCTTGCAGCTGGGCACTAGCAGAGGCCAACACAGCTGCCTGAGTGACTACGGCTTGTCCTGAGACAGTGTAGGTGTTCGCTGGGGCCAGTCCAGCCACGCTGCTGACTGACACTGCTGGTCTCTGGTGGAAGATGTGAACTGTCTGCATGAAGGGTGGCTGGGAGGTCACTAGGTCACCACCTTGCAGTGGTCACTAGGGTGGCAGCAGTGTAGGCAGCAGGCTTAGCCACCTGTAGTGGCTGCCACTGAATGGTGATTAAGACCAGCTGGCTGGACAGAGGTGACTCTGGTGAGCTTTGGGCAACCCAGGCTTCTTGGATGATGGCAAGTCTGGGGTGTGAGTTGCCAGGCTCAGGCTCCCGATGGGCCGGCAAGGCTTCCCTCCACAGGCTCTCAGGGCTCTGGGGCCACTGCAGGGAGCAGACACTACTCCAGCGTGACTGGGAGAGGCTCCTAGAAGAGAGTGATCACAGAGACGTTCTAAAGCAAGGTACACTCCTAGGCTGCCTTTTCCTAAAAGTCTGCTCTGTTAATTTGCTTTCAGAGGCAGGATCTCTACCTTCCAGAATGAGCCTTTGCCTGGTTCTTCCTGGGAATGTGGTACTTGGATGAAATAACAATTCAGACAGAGATTGTCGGGAACTGAATTCTGCCACTCTTTGTCAGTCTTGTAGCATGGATAAATTTTAGTGATGTGCATATAAATTCCATTTAGGATGAGTTGTTTACAGGAGCCATTGTAATTGCTTGTACTATTGTGCATAGGAATAAGTGGCTTTGAATCATCCTTTGGGCTTCCTCCACCGGAGGCTTCCTTTTCATTTTCTGGGTGTGAGTTTTCAGACACTACATTGAGGTCAGATGGCATCAGTGGGCCCATTTTGAAACCTGAAGACCCCACTTCCCGGGGGCTGGATGGGCAGGAGTTGGCAGCACTGATAGTTCCCGCTGGGGAGGGAAGGGGGATGATGAGGTGGGCCGTGGTGTTTGGAATGTTGATGGTCAGAGGCGAGAGGTGCGGCTACACAGCCTTCACTGGGGACTCAGGTGCCTCTTGCTTCTTCCTCTTCTGGCCGGATAGGGAAGTGAAAGTTAGTCTGAAGTCTGTGCTTGGAAACCTGGTGCATGAAGCTTGGTAGCTGCAGCAGCGGCACCCGGTGCCTCTGGAACACCTGTCCACAAACACGCTGTTCTGGCCAAGGCAATGCAACTGGAAATCGCCACTTTAGGCCTGGGCTGTGCAGGCGGTGGGTCCCGGGCTGTCCAGTCATGGCCAGCGCTGCCACTCAGGGTCATCAAGATCTCGAGGTGACACTGGGAGATGAAGCTCGAGTGGCCCATGCTCCATCCACTGAGCCCTGCCACAAGATGCACTTGATAGTCGCCGAGTGCTTGGTAATTAGGTACTCGAACTGGCAGCCCTCCAGCTGCGCCACTTCCCCGCAGCCTGGCCGGGACCACCACTCCTGGCCCCGCCACCCGTGATGGGGCGCTGCTGAAGCCACTGCCATCGGCCTGAGTGGGAGTCCACCGCCACTCACTGGGAGCTAGGAGCCAGAGCAGAGGCCTCCGGTTTGCCAGGGAGCAAGCCAATTAGCAGCGGCTAGTGGCCTCAATCTTGATTTAATAAATTTATAATGTTAAATTGAAGCACATATAAACCACTAAGAAATTTCAACAGAATATAAATAAAAGCCAATGAGAAGGAAATCAAAATGTACCCTACAAAACTGTATTAAATGCAAAGAAGGAATTGATGGAGGGAATTAAAAAACAAAGGTAAGAGGTATACAGGAAACAAATAGTAAAATAACATGGATAAGTTCCTCCTTATCAGTAATTAATTAAGTGTAAACGTATGAAACTCTACAATGAAAAGGAAGAAACTGGAGGAATATATTTTAAAACAACAAAACAACAAAATGATCCAAGTATGTGTTATCTACAAAAGCTACATTTTATATTCAAAGATATATATGTATTTATGTTGAAAGTGAAAGGATAGAAAAACATATTCCATGCAACATTAGGTGTCTATGTTATTATTAGACAAAATAAACTCTAAGCCAAAACCTTTGATAAAAGATAAAGGCCATTATTTATTGAAAAAACAATTGATTCATCAAAAAGATACAATTACAAACATTTATGCACCAAGCAACAGAACGCCAAAATATATGAGACAAGTATTGACAAAATGGAGAGGAGAAATCAGTCTACAATACAGGTTGGAAACTTTAATACCCCATTTTCTTTACTGGATAGATGATCTGGACAGAAGATCAGTAAGGAAAGGAAGATTTGAAAAGTGCTATAAACCAGCCAAATAGAGCAGACATAAAGAAATTCCTCCACAGAGCATAATGCACATTTCTATCAAGTCCACATGGAGAATTCTCAAGGTTAGACCACATATTAGAGCAGAAAACAAGTGACAATAAATGTAAAAAGACTGAAGTTATAAAAAGTATCTTCTCTGATCGCAATAGCATGAAGCCAGACATCAATAACAAAAGGAAAAATGCAAACTTAGTAAATAGGAAATTAAACAGCACAGTCATAGGCAATCAATGAAACAAAGAAGATAATACAAAAGAAATTGGAAAATACTGAGAGGGAAATAAAAATGAAAACACAATATAACAGAACATAGATTCAGTGAATGCAGTGCTTAGAGGGATGGTTAAAGCAGTGAATGCCTATATGAAACAGGAAGAAATGTCTTGAATAACCCTATATTACAATAGAAAGACTTAGAAAAATAAAGGCAAATGAAACCCAAGCCTAATAGAACAAAGGACTAATAAATATTACAGTGAAGACAAATAAAATTGAGAGGAGAAAAGCATTAGAGAAAATGAACAAAACTAAAAGTTAGTTCTCCAATAGGATTAACAAAATTGATAAATATGTAGGTACACTGACCAAGAAAATAGAAGAGAGGATGTGAATATTTACAACCATAAATGAAAGTAGGGACACTAATAAATACCTTACAGAAATAAAATGGATTATAGAAGAATGTTAGCAGTTGCACAAAGGGATTACCTGAATGAAATGAACAAACTTCTATAAACACATACATTACTGAAAGTGACTGATGAGGAAACAGAAAGTAGGAAAAAACTTATAAAATAAAAAGAGGCTGAATCAGAAAAAAAAAAAATCAATCGAACATATTAAAGCAACTCCCAACAAAGAAAAACTCAGTACCAGATGGCTTTCCTGGTTAACTCTACCACATATTTCAGAGTTTTTAAAAATCCTCCTCAGACTCTTACAAAAAATAGAAGAGGTAAGGTCACTTCCAAATATATTCTGTGGAGCTAGAATTGCCCTGATCTGAAATGCAGATAAAGACACCAAAAGAAAATTAGAGATCAATATTCCTTAGGGTCATAGATGCAAAAGAGCCTGAACAAAATACTAGCTAATTGAATCAAACAGTATATTTAAAGGATAATACACAAAAAGCAAGTGGAATTATTTCAGGAATGCAAGATTAATTCAATATAAGAAAATCAATTAATTTAATAACAAATAATAGAATTGAGGAGGAAAACACACACAGCAAATCAGCAAATGCAGAAAAAGCATTTAAAGAACAACAAAATCTCTTAGCCAGTATGGTTGCACATACCTGAAGTCCCTGCTACTCAGGTGGCTGAGGCAGGAGGATTACTTGGGTCTAAGGGAGTTGAAGGCTGCAGTGCTCTCTACGTTGTGCCTGTGAAGCCACTGCACTCCAGCCGGGGCAACATAGTGAGAACTTACTTCTCTCTAAAATTAAAAAAAAAAAAAAAACCAAAAAAAAACTTTTTTTTTTTTTTTCTATTGACACCTGGCAAATCTACTTTGAATCCATTCTGTCATATGAAGAGGTGTATGCATATGTGTGTGTATATATACACATTTTTTAAAATTATTATTATTTCAGCATATTGTGGGGGTAGAAAAGTTTAGGTTACGTATATTGCCCTTGCCTCCCCACCCTACCCTGAGTCAGAGCTTCAAACGTGTCCATCCCCTAGACAGTGAGCATCTTACTCAGTATGTATGTACACACCCATCCCCTCCCCTACCCCCACATCTGCCCGACACCCGATCAATGTTATTCCTGAATGTGCTCTTAGGTGATGATCAGTGAAACCAATATGATGGTGAGTACATGTGGTGTTTATTTTTCCATTCTTGGGATACTTCACTTAGTAGAATGGGTTCCAGCTCTATCCAGGAAAATACAAGAGGTGCTATATCATCATTGTTTCTTATCGCTGAGTACTCCATGGTATACAAAAAAAACCATTTTTGATCAAAGCAGTCAACAAACTAGAAATTGGAAAAAGAGCATTTATTTAAAAAAAAAATTAACAAGTCAATGGGTAAAGGCTAAACTTTCTCCACCTCACCGAAGATTGGGAAAGAGAACGAGCTCACTTTTCTCCACTTTATTCAACATGGCACTAGAAGACATAATCAGGGAAATTAGGCAGGAAAAATAATAAAGCCCATTCAAATTGAGAAAGAAAAAGTAAAATTCTTGCTATTTACCTATGGCATGATACTGCCTTTAGAAAAACTCAAATAACCCATAAAAATTTATCAGAGCTAATGAACAATTCAGTAGAATTGGAGGACACAAAATTAACACACAAAGATCCATGATGTTTCTATACACCAGCAATAATCAACCTGAAGCAAAAATTAAGAAAGCAATTCCACAGAATAGAAAATACTCTTTAACTATGGAATAATTTTAATCAAGGAGGTGAAATAATTGAATGCTGAAAAGCACAAAATATTTCTAAAAGTTAAAGAACAGCCTAACAAATGAAAATACACCCAGTGTTCATGGATTAAAAAATTCATATTGTTAAGATGGCAATACTCCACAAAATGATCTATATAGTCAATGTATTCCCTATTTTAAAAAGTGCCTGTCTTTTCAGAAGTGGGAAAGTATATTCTCAAATACATATGGAATTGTCCACCTAATAGCCAAAAAAAAAAAAAAAAAAAAAAAAATACTGAAAAATAGAAGAAAGTAGGAGAGCTCACACTTTCCAGTTTTAAAATATATTACAAAACTGCAGAATCAAAACTATGGTAATCGCAAATGGGTAGAAAAATAAATATATGGAATACCACTGAGAGTCCACAAATAAACCCACATAATTATTGTTAATTGATTTTTTTATAGTCACACTTGCATTTGATTAAAAAAAATAAAAAAATACTCACACGTGGTTCCTGTATGAATTCTAATTAAGAAACGTTACTTTCAGAATAATAATACTCGGTGATGATTTTCAGAAGACTCTAAGAGCTTCTTTACCATTTAAGGGGTCCATAGGGTGCAGGTGTTTACGTGAATGTATTCTTAAATAAGAGACTACACCACTCTAATTTGCCTAGCTGTAGCTCTGTTCCAGGTTACTGACTGCTAGTTCATGTTCCAGAGTTTCTTTGCCAACAGGTTACTTACAAAAGTCGCACCTCCAAAGTCTTACAGTGAGTTGGGAAAGGGCTGGTTAAATGAGGAAACAGGCTATCATTCCCCTGTAAAATTTCATCGTTTCCTTTCCCAATGTATCTTTTTATTGAGAACTTCTATTTTTTATCCTGTGTGCCTCCTCTGCCATCTCACACTCTGGCTCTACCTGCCGTATTTTGGCCACCTGCACCTCATTCATTTGTATCAGTTGTAAGATGGAAATTGGTTGATGGGGTTCTTCCTCATGCGTCTTTTTAAAAGCACCTTCCTGGGAGATTTTGCTCCTGTAGTTTTTATTGGAAGTTATTCTGACAGCTGAGTAACAGGTGGAGCAGTCCCCTCACATACTGGGAAGCAAGGAACTCTTTCTCGTCATTGCACAGTTCTCCAAAAGAAGCAGCAACTGATTCTGGGCTGCAGCGTGGGGTGGTATTCGGCCTCTTCCTCCCCCCATCCCTGACTCTGCAGGAAGTAGAGCTGCTCAAGGGCATCGTGTTGGCAATCTTCTCCTTGCCCAGGATGTGCGTATTCAGAAGTGGACTGAGACTGGGCTTCACTTTCTCGTTGCTTTCACAGCCTGTAATTGTTTTGGTGCCAGGCTTGAAGTTCCCCAGCACTTCAGCTCTGTGGATTCCCGCCGTAGTGTGCTCCTTGCATTCAGCTAAATGTTGGATGCGTGGCAAGTGCTGGTCAGGTGCGTTGCTTGAGGGCAGTATTTCCTATATCGCATCTCTTTTCTTACCTTCCAGCACATATTCGGAAGTTTCTACTAAAGCAAGCAATTCGCTCTTTTCCAATTCGGAGAGGTATTTGGCAGGTTTTATAATTTTGTCCTTTTGTATTTTTCACTATATTCTGTCTGGACACTAGCTATGTGAGTCCCACTGCGGCGCGAAGAGGCAGCAGCAACATACGGCCACCAGAGCAAGGGTCACAGCGGGTCTGCTAGGGAGCCTGAGCTAACAATTGATTGTGAACAAGGGTGTAGATGCATTTCAGTGGGAGGGGGGAAGAGTTGTCAACAAATAGTGCTAGAAAAACTGGATATCAACCATGCAAAACGAATGAAGCTGGACTCCTAGCACAAACCTGTACAAAATTGACTCAAAAATGAATCATTTACGCTCATGCAAAGGTAAATGTATTTCTGTGTGTTCAACCCCACTTGTGTTTTAATTGGGTCCCCTATCACCTGTACTCTGACAAACGTTTTCTGTCTGAAATGATCCTTCGGCATATTCCTGTCACTGGATGTTCAAGGCTTTGTTCCCAGAGGCTTTGCAGGTGATGGCATGGACATGCCACGTTTTATATAAAGCACAACATAATTGACCTTTTAAGACAACATAAGAATGGTACGTTTTTCATCTGAAGACATTCTTAAAAATGGCTACGTAGAAAATTTGTTTAAACCATTAATCAGACCTTGATTTGGAGAACCTGCGAAGAGAAACTTTGTTCTCTTCCCCAGGTTAAGAACATACATTACTCACTAGGAAATACTTTGTGGTTAGAGTCTCAATGCAATGTCACAGACTTATTTTATTCTGTGAAACAATTAAAAAATTTCATTAAGGGAGTAGGTCAAACTAGTAAGGAAATAGTTAATTCTTTGAAGCAAATAGCAAGTAGGCAGAATTCTTATCATATTTTTATAGTTGAATAAAAATAAAGCATGGCTGACGATTGTTTTATGCTGCCTCTACTGATTAACAATTCTTATTTTTTAAAGAAAACTTTACTTAACATCAACTTGAAAAACACACAGAACTTTGTATGTAGAAGTTCCAGAAAGACAAGAACACCAATATTAAGGCCAAAAAAAATTGAAAAACAGTTTGTAGGTAGATACAGATATAATAAATGAAAATATTTTTATATTTTATAAAAATTTATTGAAATGTAATGAATCAATTTCACTTTTTAGTTTTGATCACTATCCTTTTGTCTTTTCTAATTATTTCAATATTTTTATACTAAAAGTGTATTATGTGGGTATGTGGGCATGAAAGTGTGTACAATTTATAAATATTTGAGAATACTAGTGTACAACTTTTTAACGCACATTTTGAATGTGAGTATGTAATGAAGTGTACCTAAATATTTCTCAAAGGCTTATGGATAACACTAGTTAATATTTTTAACGTGGCAAATCTAATTTAGAAAATTGTTACAATCTTTACTCTCACAACTAAAATAATCCTTTTTAATTTTTGTAAAGAATATTGAATATTTTCTTATTTACAAATACCAATAACAACAACAGGAAAAGTGTAAACTCTCTACTCTTACCAATTACAGAGGAAAACATTTTTAAAAATCCCTTTGAATATTTGTGGGATTCAGGAATATGCTATCCTCTCCTTATTGCTATCTTTCTTTCATTTCTATTTAATCTTTGTTTTATTTGTAACTCCTGCTTACTGCTTGTACTAGGAAATTTTCAATAAATATCTGTCATGCCTTACACCATAAGTCTCTCTGAAACTATCACGGTCAAAATTTAAAAAATTTTCAAAAGTCGGTATATTTTTATTAAAAAATATACATGTCCATAAATTAGTTATATTTTTATTTGTCAAAACTATTGGAGGTCCTATGTAAGAAGTGGATGGTAATTTGCAAATTGGTTTTTACATATGACTTCAGTGTGCTGCTTTGTAATCTAGAGTTTCCCTGTAAGAATGATACATGGCAAACAAAGTCAAATAAATAAAACAAGCAATTCCAAGTTGTAACTTGCTCATATAAACAAAAAAATACATCAATTATGTTTAATTAATTCAAACTAGCTAGTGGACAATTTACTAAGCTCTGTTATTGAAACAAAAAAGTTGTACGTAGTTCAGTGTAAAACAAGAAAATGTCTCCATAGCTCTATGCTACCATCCATGTTTAAAGACATATCTGACCTTTCCATGTAATATTTTTGATAGAGTGAAAAGTCTTGCAGGGTTTTAAAAATATTTGCTTTTCTTGTCACCCATTACTAACCAAAATTGTCGCATTTATTTGTGTTCTTATATATTGTAGTATTTTCCCCCTCACAGAAAACAAGCAATTAAAAATAGTAATAATTTCCTTCTTCCACTAAAACCTCACGGTCAGAACAGCTTTTAGATGGTTGTGTGTAATCAGTAAATATCTTTTGAAAAATTAAGACTTTAACCTGTACTTCTCATAAGGGATATGAGTTTTGTTATTTCAAACCTACATTCAATATATTGATTTATGGAGATTAGGAAACAACATATCTTATTTTTCACCTAGCCATTTGTAAATAAGTAGGATAAGGAAGAATTTTAGTGGCCAGTCAATTAAATTAAAATGCATTTTTTTGTTAACTGTCACATGTGTAGATGTGTACTTGGCACTAAAAGTTAAAAAAAATATGATATGCAGTCAAAAATTCAAAGAATTTACACAAATGTGTGGGTGATAAACACATACAAAATTCCTGTAATTCAATGCAAAATTCAAATTTTAAACAACATGTAGGTAGAAGAATAAATCTGAATTTATTAGGAAGGTTCAAAGCAAAAGCTGTATTTGAGTTGGATTTAAAGACTAGATAGATGGTAAGGGAAGACCATGATATTGTGGGCAAAGAAGGAAAGTGGCGCAGTCAGAGACCAGTTTAGGTTTATTTTGAGAATGAGGAGTGTACTCAGGTGAGGACTTCAGGTTTGTATAGAGAAGAATGAGAATTAGGGACAGAAAAATATATTGCATATAGATTTTGCAAGACAAAAAATAGTCTACTCTCATGAAATGTAACTTACAAACAACTTGGGCTGTCTACTCACACATACAGCCTTGTGGAACACATGCACTTTCAGAGAGGATCTAGAAAGCTGATAAGAAAAGTGACTTTCCTGAGGGAGATGGTGGTTAACGTGAGAAGACTCTGAAGAGGAAAAAGGTTGGATAAGGTGAGGGATATAACCGTTTATGACACTCATGGGATTTAACTGGTAAGAGCTCTTTCAAAAGTGGTATGATCACGCCTGGGCGCGGTGGCTCACGCCTGTAATCCTAGCACTCTGGGAGGCCGAGGAGGGTAGATCACTCGAGGTCAGGAGTTTGAGACCAGCCTGAGCAAGAGCGAGACCCTGTCTCTACTAAAAATAGAAAGAAATTATCTGGCCAACTAAAAATATATATATAGAAAAAATTAGCTGGCCATGGTGGCACATGCCTGTAGTCCCAGCTACTCGGGAGGCTGAGGCTGTAAGATCATTTAAGCCCAGGAGTTTGAGGTTGCTGTGAGCTAGGCTGATGCCATGGCACTCACTCTAGCCAGGGCAACAGAGTGACACTCTGTCAAAAAAAAAAAAAAAAAGTGGTATGATCAGTAGTGCCCAAAATCTATTATATTAATATTATGATATATAGATGATACCTTTAGGAAAAAGAAAATGTAATGAAAAGGATGGTCAGGACTAAGAAAAATCATTTTATAGACAGAGGAATCTTAAACTTTATGCAGGTAAAAGCATGAAGTAAGAAACATAATCACAAGCAGTGCTTTAGGAAACCAAACCAAAACAAAAAAATAGAATCAATCCATGCTGGAGGCTTTTAAGGATTTTGTAATAATCTGCTGGAAAAGGCAAATAAATAAGTAAATGGAGTCTGGGCATGTGGCTCACACCTGTAATCCTAGCACTCTGGGAGGCCAAGGTGGGAGGATTCCTTGAGGTCAAGAGTTCGAGGCCAACCCGAGCAAGAGTGAGACCCTGTCTCTACTTAAAAGTAGAAAACATTAGCCAGGCAACTAAAAATAGAAACAAAAAATTAGCCGGGTGTGGTGGCTCTCACCTGTAGTCCCCGCCACTGGGGAGGCTGAGGCAGGAGGATTTCTTGAGCCCAGGAGTTTGAGGTTGCTGTCAGCTAGGCTGATGCCACAGCACTGATTCTAGCCTGGGCAATAAAGCAAGAATCTGTCTCAAAAAAAATAAAAATAAAATAAAAATAAAAAATAAATAAATAAAAAATAAATAAGTAAGTGGAGATGACCTGGGCAGTGATGGACAGGGCAAGGGTCACGAAATATTAGTATTGAGAAGGATTCCAATGGAATCATGGGAGGCAAATGTGGAATTATGGAAAATGTTTTAAGCTATAAATAAGTCAGATTCAAGTTGAGCCCAAACTCTTAAACTTATATAGTTTTAAAATATAAAAGCTTATTTTTGAGACTGGTTCTTCATTAGTAAATTGTTCATGTTTGTGGAGATACTTAACTATTATAATGGTACAAGTTATTTCCTGTATAAAAAACATATTAAATAGATGATAATGTGGATGACTAGCGTTGGATATAATGATGCAGTGATGGTGACAACTGTGGTAGTCAGGGTACAGAAGAGAGGTTATGAAAACACAGGGCTTTAAAGAATAGATAGTAAGAAGATAATTTCTTAGGGAGAAGTGGAGATGAAAAATATAGGAGTTTCATTTTGCATGTGAAATTTACAGATTATTATGCTGTATGTAAAAGGTAAATCTGCATGTGGGATCAGTGTCAAAATTAGTAGTACATTCAGATGTCAAAGCAATCATATAGGAAGATGAATACAATTTGAAATAATAGATAACAAGGATGGGAAAATGTTCCCAGTCATTTTATCATAACCAGACAAGATTCAACTATATTAACTCTTAGTTGCTTAGGAGTGTACACAAAATATTTACAAATGTTTCATAGTCAAATTCAGTATTCACTTCTCCTTATGATCACAAGGATAACTTCTCTACCAATATTGCTTTTTGACCACTGACATTTAAATTACCTATAGTGAAGGCCAGTTTTAACTTTTTCTGAGTCCTTATTTTCAAAGATAACAGATAACTATAAAATGATATTTTAAAATGACATGCAGAATATATGTGCATAGAGCACCCTTGACATAAGTGACTCCATCTTATTAAAGGTTGGTGCAAAAGTAATTGTGGTTTTAGCATTGTTGAAACTTGCTGTTTGATATTGGAATACATTCTTAAGTAAAGGTGGATATGTTATGCATCATTTTAATGTGCATTTCTCACTTTATGTGTTTTTGCTAATGACTTATTACTCGCTGTTTATTTGATATTTATTTTATTTTTATTTATTTATTTTTTCATATTTATTTTACACTATGGAAGTGATGTTAGACAAAAAGCAAATTCGAGTTGAATATGGGTCGTAAAACAGCAGAGACAATTGGCAACATCAACAACGCATTTGGCCCAGGAACTGGTAATGAACCTACAGTGCAGTGGTGGTTCAAGAAATTTTGCAAATAAGATGAGAGCCCTGAGATAAAGAGCGCAGTGTCTGGCCATCAGAAGTTGACAACAAACAACTGAGAGCAATCATCAAAGGTGATCCTCTTACAACTACAGGAGAAGTTGCCAAAGACCTCAATGTGGACCATTCTATGGTTGTTTTTGGCATTTGAAGCAAATTGGAAATGTGAAAAAGCTCAATAGGTGAGTGCCTCATGAGCTGACTGAAAATAAAAAAATTGTCATTTTGAAGTGTCGTCTTCTCTAGTTGTATGTAATAACAGCGAACCATTTCTTGATTGGATTGTGATATGAGATGAAAAGTGGATTTGATACAACAACTGGCTACAAACAGCTCAGTGGTTGGATTGAAAAGAAGCTCCAAAGCCCTTTGCAAAGCCAAACTTGCACCAAAGAAAGGTCATGGTCACTGTTTGGTGGTCTGCTGCCAGTCTGATCCACTGTAGCTTTCTGAATCCCAGTGAAACCATTACATCTGAGAAGTATGCTCAGCAAATTGATGAGAGACACCAAAAACTGCAATGCCTGCAGCCAGCACTGGTCAACAGAAAGGGCCCAATTCTCCATGACAACACCCGACCACACATCGCACAACCAACACTTCAAAAGTTGAATGAGGGAGTCAAAGATGGCGGAGTGGTGGTGACGGCCTGAATCTGCGCTCCCGGGAAGGAAGGCATCGATCCGGACCTGCCACAACGCTAGAGGACCGCTCCCACACAGGAACAGCGGTGTGAATCCACAGAGAATCAGCGTGGGACAAACAGAGCGAGTGAGGTCTGAGGTGAACGAATATTAGGAACGCGGGACAGACACCAGCCAGCGGAGCGCGGGTCGGATACACCCGCCCCCAGCCGGGGTGGGTGCAGCCTCTCGGGAAAGCGGCTAGCCCTCCGCTCCCAATTGAATAGAGCCCTGACCCAGGCCAGCGCAGAATCACTGAGGGATACGTGGCGCATTGCAGACAGGAGGCTTTTTTACGAAATTACCTTAGAACCTGGGGGATCTCAGCTGAGACAGCGCTTGGCGAGGAGGGACGGATTTGCACCAGGGCGGAAAAACACAAAAGACTCCCGGACAGCAAATAGCGTCGTACCCCGTGCTGCCTTTTTCGGCAGTTCTCCAGCCGGTCACCCCCGGTGCGTGTCCTTGCTGGCCAGCCCCTGGGCAGTGGCGGTCTCTGCCTGCCGGGGAGCCGGTCCCCTCCAGCCCCGGAGCTCGGCAGGCGCCATCTTGAAAGCGAGGGCGAAACGGCTCGGGAGCCAAAAAGTGCCCAGCGGCTCTTTCTGCCCGTGCTTCCTTTTTTGGCGGTTCTCCAGCCGGTCACCCCTGGTGCGTGTCCTTGCTCGCCAGCCCCCGGGCAGTGGCGGTCTCTGCCTGCCGGGGAGCCGGTCCCCTCCAGCCCCGGAGCTCGGCAGGCGCCATCTTGAAAGCGAAGGCAAAACCGCTCGGGAGCCAAAAAGTGCCCAGCGGCTCTTTCTGCCCGTGCTGTTTTTTTCGGCGGTTCTCCAGCCGGTGACCCCCAGTGCGCGTCCTTGCTTGCCAGCCCCCGGGCAGTGGCGGTCTCTGCCTGCCGGGGAGCCGGTCCCCTCCAGCCCCGGAGCTCGGCAGGTGCCATCTTGAAAGCGAGGGCGAAACCACTCGGGAGCCATAAAGTGCCGAGCGGCTCTCCCTGCCCGGCGCCCTCCACTGGTCTCTGAACCAACGCCAGGAGTGCGGGATATGCCGGGTCCGTGCTCGGGGTGAAGGGGCAGAGCTGCGCTAAGGCAAAAAAAAAAAAAAAACAACACGAACAAGAAGAATAGGCTCGCCGAACTGTATATTTTATTCTTGGTAAATTTCTTCTGGGTTTTGTTTGTTTGTGTTTGTGTTTGTTTTTGTTTTTTTTTTTTTCCCTTTTCTTTTCTTTTTCTTTTTTTTTCCGGCGGCTCACGAGCCGGACAGCCCCGGCGGGCACCTTTGCCCTCTGGGCCTCTGGCTGCCGCGCCTTTTTGAGGGCGGAGGTTGGACCCCCACCACCCTTGGAGCTGTGCGGGCGCGCAGACGCCATCTTGAAATCCACTGCGAAACCGCCCGGGACCCAGCAGGGCGGGCGTGAAGGGGCGGAGCTGTGCTAAGGCGTAAAAACAAAAACATCTAATGGCCGCTCCGGTCCCAGCCGAGCGGAAGTGAAGGGGCGGAGCTGTGCTAAGGCGTAAAACAAACAAACAAACAAAAAAACATTGAGTCGCTGAATTATATACTTCAGATTTCTGTATCTTTCTGCCTTGCGGTGTGGTGAGGTGCTATGTAGTTTGTTTTTGTTCATTTTTGTTGGCGTTTTTGGTGTTTTTTGGTTTGGCTTTTTGCGTTTTTCTTTTTTTTCCTTTTTTTTTTTTTCTTTTTCTTTTTTTCTCTTTTTCTTTCTTTCTTTTTCTTCTTTTTTTTTCTTTTCTCTTTCATTTTCTCCTCTTTCTTTTCTTTCTTTCCTTTTCTTTATTCTTTTCTTTTTTTTTTTTTTCCTTCTCTTTCTCCTCTCTTTTCTCCTTCTAACTGGGGACCCACGGTGAGCTTCGGAACGGGCCAGGTCCCTGGCTCTGGTACATACCGGATCCTGAGCAGTCACCCCCAGGGCCGGAGATCTGCGGGCACGCAATCGCCATTCTAGGGCCCACAGCCAAGTCACTGCGGAGCAATAGGGTACCAAAAGGCTCCCTGGACGGCCCTCTCCCCTGGTCCACGGACCTTATATAGGATTCCCCGCGGAAGTGTAAACACTGGATACTTCTCCAGAAGCGAGAGTGTGGAACCTGATCCCTGGGGTCATTGGACCAAGATAGACTTTTGCCTGTGGGAGCTACAGCAACTGAGGCGCTGAGCAAGCGAGGTCACCGTCCTCTCCCCATAGCTAGTATCTTGCCTGCAGATAGAGTCAGAAACCTCCCTTATAGAGGAAGAACCAAAGGGAAACAAACAAGCAAAGAGAATTTCGGTCTACTATTAGTGTGGACCCTGCCTGCCTTCTGAAAGACCACAACACAGTGTTCTAACTCACCAAAGCGGTCTTGGATCACTCCAATCCTCTAGGATTGGACCCATCGGAAGCAGTCCCCCAACGGAAACAGAAAAATCTCTAAACAATACACAACAGTCTCCCCCTCTTGCCAAAAGAAGCAACATACCTAGACTGTTTCACAGCCTAAGAATAGAGCACAAAGAGTCCTGTTAACCAGACTAAATCTATAAGTAAAGATCCAACGATAAATCTAGATGGGAAGGGCCCAGCGAAAAAACACGGAGAGCACAAAGAATCAAATGGAAAGCTCATCCCCAAAGAGAAATACCAGCTCCCAACCATCTGACACAAACCAGACTCAAAACACCAACATGTCACAGGAAGAATTCCAATTATGGATTATAAACAAGCTGAATAATATACAAGAATCAATGGATAAACAACACAAGGAAAACACAAAAAAAATACAGGATTTGGAGGAAAAATTCACTAAAGAAATTGAAATATTGAAGAAAAACCAAACTGAACTCCTAGAACTGAAAAATTCACTCAGAGAGCTACAAAACACTGTGGAAAGTCTCAAGAGCAGGGTAGATCAAACAGAGGAAAGAATCTCAGAAATTGAAGATAACTCCTTCCAACTAAATAAGTCAGTCACAGAGATAGATCGAAAAAGTAAGAGAAATGATCTGAGTCTTCAAGAAATGTGGGATTATGTGAAGAAACCTAACGTGAGAGTTATTGGCATTCCTGAGGGTGAAGAAGATAATAAGCAAGGGTTGGACAAGCTATTTGAAGACATAATCGAGGAAAATTTTCCAGGCCTTGCCAATACTCTAGACATACAGATTCAAGAAGCTCAAAGGACCCCTGGGAGATTCATAGCAAATAGGAAAACACCACGCCACGTAGTCATCAGGCTGACCAAAATGTCCACTAAAGAGTCACTTCTCCGAGCTGTAAGGAGAAAGAAACAAGTAACTTACAAAGGAAAACCCATCAGAATTACGCCAGATTTCTCAGCTGAAACCTTACAAGCAAGAAGAGGTTGGGGCCCCATTTTCACGCTTCTGAAACAGAATAATGCCCAGCCTAGAATCTTGTACCCAGCTAAGCTAAGTTTTCTATACGAAGGAGAAATCAAGACATTCTCAGATAAACAAAGATTGAGGGAATTCACCAAGACAAGACCAGCCCTCCAAGAAGTACTCCAAAGAGAATTACACACGGATCAGCACAAGAAAGATCCACGAATGTAAAACTACTCAAGAGCTAAAGATCAAATTCCAGATACCACAATGGCCCAGGAGAGAAAACATCACAATGAAGTTCTACCCAACAAGCTGAACAAAAAACTGTCTCACTTATCAGTTTTCTCAATAAATGTGAATGGCTTGAACTCCCCGCTCAAGAGACATAGACTGGCCCAATGGATAAAAAAATACAATCCAAGTATCTGCTGTCTTCAAGAAACTCACCTAACCTGCAAAGATGCATTTAGACTGAAAATAAAAGGATGGAAATCGATATTTCAAGCAAATGGTAACCAAAAGAAAGCTGCTGTGGCAATCTTAATTTCCAATAACTTAGCTTTCAAACCAACAAAAATAATAAAAGACAAAGATGGCTACTACATACTGATTAAAGGCACAATTCATCAAGAAGCCATGACTATACTCAATATATATGCACCCAACCTAGGTGCACCTAGATTCATAAAGCAAACCCTACTAGATCTCAACCAAATGATAGATAACAATACTGTAATAGCTGGAGACTTTAACACCCCACTGACAGTACAGGACAGATCCTCTAAACAGAAAATAAACAAAGACATAATGGACCTAAATAGAATGCTAGAACAAATGGGCGTGGCTGACATCTATAGGACATTCTACCCAAAGTCCACAGAATATACATTCTTCTCATCAGCTCACGGGACATTCTCTAAGATTGACCATGTCCTAGGACATAAATCATGTCTTCAAAAATTCAAAAAAATAGAAATTATACCATGCATCTTCTCAGATCACAGCGGAATAAAAGTAACAATGATCACAAACAGAAACCCTCACTCTTACTCAAAGTCATGGAAGCTAAATAACCTTCTCCTGAATAATTATTCTATAAAAGAAGAAATCAAGATGGAAATCAAAAATTTCTTTGAATTAAATGACAATGGAGATACAACTTATCAAAATCTATGGGATGCAGCTAAAGCAGTCCTGAGAGGAAAATTCATATCCATAAATGCCTATATCAAAAAGACAGAAAACATGCAAATAGACAACCTAACGAATAGACTCAAAGAGCTGGAGAAAGAAGAACAGAACGATCCCAAACCCAGCAGAAGGCGAGAAATTACTAAGATCAAATCAGAACTAAATGAAAAGGACAACAAAGAAACTATAAGGGAAATTAATAAAACAAAAAGTTGGTTCTTTGAAAAGATAAACAAAATAGACACACCTCTGGCTAGACTAACCAAGAGCACAAAAGTAAAATCTCTAATAACCTCCATTAGGAACATGAAAGGAGAAATCACAACCGATGCTACAGAGATACAAGATATCATCTATGAATTCTACAAAAATCTTTATGCACACAAACTGGAGAACGTGGAGGAAATGGACAAATTTTTAGAAACACATAGTCTTCCCAGGCTCAACCAGGAAGAAATAGAGTACCTGAACAGACCAATATCAAGAACTGAAATCGAAACAGCAATAAAAAACCTTCCCAAAAAGAAAAGCCCTGGTCCAGATGGGTTCACACCTGAATTTTACCATACATACAAAGAAGAACTGGTGCCCATCCTACATAAACTATTCTGCAATATTGAGAAGGATGGAGTTCTCCCCAACACGTTCTACCAAGCCAATATAACATTAATACCAAAACCTGGAAAGGACACAACAAAAATAGAGAACTACAGACCAATTTCCCTCATGAATATAGATGCAAAAATTTTCAATAAAATACTAGCAAATCGAATCCAAGTACTTATCAAAAAAGTAATCCACCACGACCAAGTGGGCTTCATCCCCGAGATGCAGGGGTGGTTCAACATACGTAAATCTATAAATGTAATTCACCACATAAATAGAAGCAAAAACAAAAACCATATGATACTCTCATTAGATGCAGAAAAAGCATTTGACAAAATTCAACACCCTTTTATGATAAAAACGCTTAACAAAATAGGCATTGATGGAACCTACCTAAAAATGATACAAGCCATATATGACAAACCCACAGCCAACATCATACTGAATGGGGAAAAACTGAAAGCACTCCCACTTAGAACTGGAACCAGACAGGGCTGCCCATTGTCTCCATTACTTTTCAACATAGTATTGGAAGTCCTTGCGAGAGCTATCAGGCAAGAGAGCAGAATCAAGGGAGTCCAAATAGGGAAGGAAGAGATCAAACTCTCACTTTTTGCTGATGATATGATGTTATATCTGGAAAACCCCCAGGATTCAACCAAGAGACTCCTGGAATTGATTAACGAATACAGCAAAGTCTCAGGCTACAAAATTAATATACACAAATCAGAGGCATTTATATATGCCAATAACAGTCAATCGGAAAACCAAATTAAAGACTCAATACCCTTCAAAATAGCAACAAAGAAAATAAAATATCTAGGTATATATCTAACTAAAGAGGTAAAGGACCTCTATAAGGAAAACTATGAAACACTGAGAAAAGAAATAGCAGAACTTGCAAATAGATGGAAAAATATACCATGCTCGTGGATCGGAAGAATCAACATTGTTAAAATGTCTATACTACCCAAAGTGATCTACAGATTCAATGCAATCCCTATTAAATTACCAACATCATTCTTTACAGACATAGAGAAAATAATTATACACTTTGTATGGAATCAAAGAAGACCCCGTATAGCAAAAGCAATTTTAAGCAACAAAAACAAAATGGGAGGTATTAATTTGCCAGACCTCAAACAATACTACAAGGCCGTGGTTCTTAAAACAGCCTGGTATTGGCACAAGTGCAGGGACACAGACCAGTGGAACACAACAGAAAATCCAAATATAGAACCATCCTCATATAGTCACCTAATTTTTGACAAAGCGGGAAAGAATATACCCTGGGGACAAGAATCCCTATTCAACAAATGGTGCTGGGAGAATTGGTTAGCCACTTGTAGAAGACTGAAACAGGACCCACAGCTTTCACCTCTCACAAAAATCAAATCACGGTGGATAACAGACTTAAACCTTAGGCGTGATACAATCAGAATTCTAGAAGAAAATGTAGGAAAGACTCTTACAGACATTGGCCTAGGCAAAGAATTTATGAAGAAGACCCCCAAGGCAATCACAGCAGCAACAAAAATAAATGAATGGGACCTGATTAAATTAAAAAGCTTCTGCACAGCCAAAGAAACAGTCCAGAGAATAAACAGACCACCTACAGAATGGGAAAAAATTTTTGCATACTACACATCAGATAAAGGACTGATAACAAGAATCTATTTAGAACTCAGGAAAATCAGCAAGAAAAAATCAAGCAACCCTATCAAAAAGTGGGCAAAGGACATGAATAGAAATTTTTCAAAAGAAGATATAAAAATGGCTAACAAACATATGAAAAAGTGTTCAACATCTCTAATCATCAGGGAAATGCAAATCAAAACCACAATGAGATATCACTTAACCCCAGTGAGAATGGCCTTTATCAAAAAAACCCAAAACAACACATGTTGGCGTGGGTGTGGAGAGACAGGAACACTAATACACTGCTGGTGGGACTGCAAACTAGTGCAACCCCTGTGGAAAGCATTATGGAGGTATCTTAAACAGATTCAAGTAGACCTGCCATTTGACCCAGCAATCCCATTACTGGGCATATACCCAAAGGAAAAAAGGTCATTCTGTAACAAAGGCACATGTACCCGAATGTTTATAGCAGCACAATTCACAATAGCAAAGATGTGGAAACAACCCAAATGCCCATCAATACATGATTGGATTAGTAAACTGTGGTATATGTATACCATGGAATATTACTCAGCTATAAGGAATGATGAAGATACGACATCTCTATGGTTCTCCTGGAGAGAGTTGGAACCCATTATATTAAGTGAAGTATCCCAAGAATGGAAAAACAAGCATCACATGTACTCACCAGAAAATTGGTTTCCCTGATCATCACCTAAATACAAATCTGGGAACGACACCAATTGGACATCAGACTGAGGTGGGGGGTGGGGGAGGGGATGGGGGTATGCCTACACAATGAGTGCATTGCTCACTGTTTGGGGAGTGGTAACACTTGAAGGTGCTGACTCGGGGAAGGGGGGGTGGGGAAAAATATGAAACTATTGTTTTTAACTTGCACTGTTCACTTAATAATTTATCATGAATAAAAAAAAATAAAAATAAAAATAAAAAAAAAATAAAAAAAAAAAAAAAAAAAAAAAAAAAGTTGAATGAATTGGGCTACGAAGTTTTGTCTCATCTGCCATATTCACCTAACTTCTTGCCAATCGACTACCACCTCCTCAAGCATCTCAATTACTTTTTGCAAGGAAAATGCTCCCACAACCAGCAGGATGCAGAAAATACTTTCCAAGAGTTTGTGGAATCCCAAAGCACAGCTTTTTACACTACAGGAAAAAACAAACTTATTCCTCATTGGCAAAATGTGTTGATTTTAATGGTTACTATTTTGATTAATAAAGATGTGTTATAATGACTTAAAATTCATGGTCCAAAACCGCAATTATTTTTGCACCAATCTAAGAGAAAGACTCCATCTAGTATATCAAAAGACATGATTTCAACAGGGACCAGATGTTCAGAGACTACGCCCAACCAGATAAGGACATAACCCTTTACTACCAGTCCTCACCAGAGGACTGAAGGCCATAAAAAGAGCTCGGCTTCACCAGCTAGGTGAGGCCATCTCTATAGACACCATCTTGCTGTCACTCGTGGTCAGCACCTGGCATTTTCTGCCAAAGGCATGCCTAAGTCAAGGACTCTGCCTTCAAAGATGTTAATGATCATGCAGATCAGCCCAAGATACTCTTCTTGTCCATGTTGCTCTCCTTGAACTGGTTCATTAACTACCATTATGTCCTCTTTCTCTTGATGTTAAGTGTTACTTTGTTGGATATGAAAATTTTAATCTATAACATTTATATATTGATTAAGTATAATACTACATATGGTTTGCAATATTGACAGACTTGTGGATTCACTTGTATCTGTGTACCAATGGCTCTGACTACTGAGAGAGCCTGTATTAAAGAGAATTTTCTTTTTGGAAACTCCATGTAGCTCACAGCTTTTATGATTAAAATAGCATCAGTAAAAGTCTGAACTTGTGGAAAGACACAAACATGCATGGAGCTGGTTATGTCTGAACTTGTGCCACTCAAGACAATATGCTTTACCGATCTCATGTTTGGATGGTATGACATTGTCAAGTGTTATAAAGGTGTAGAAACTATTAATCTCAATATCTGCACATATCCTAAGAAGAGAAATATTAAGACATGACTGTTGCTGATAATAACAGACCACCTAATGAAGGCAACTGTTAGATCTCTGCTACATATCAATAGCCAGGCTGAATGTGTTGTCCAACTCCTAATAAAATTTAACTGTTACTGAAATTTATTTCCTTACAGGCATTTTACACATATCAAGTAATTCAATGTTTATTAAACCAATAAATATCATAGGCTGAATATGATATATGATAGAAGTCAGTGAATTACACTTCTGTAGGTCTTGCTCAGATAACTAATTGAAATACTTTATCCTTAGCAGTTTGACATATTATCAACTCAGGTGTGGTTTGCAACTCAAAAGACCAATAGTAGACCTATACACAGAAACCAATTGTGTAAGACAGAAATAAAAACTTTCAAGAAAATATATGAAGTGGATTTTATCATTTTATGTTTCCTACTTTTTATCTCTCTGCCTTCCCAGTCAACCAGAATTTCTAGTAAATGGTAAATTCCACCATGGTTTCTCGGTTACTCTTCATGGGCTTTGCTAACGGCTGGACACTGAGGTTCTTGCACTCCATGCTATTCCTACGATGTACTTCACAACCTGTTTGGGAATCTTTTCATCATCATTGTCACCCCTGTCAACCAGAACCCTCACAGGCCCATGTATTCCTGAGGAATTTGTGCATTACAAATATGTGCTATATTTTTATCACTGCCTCCAATGCCTGTGTTAACCCTATCACTGAAAACAGGGCCCTCTCAGTGGATAGGTGTACAACTCAGATCCTCTGGACATTTGTTATGTGTATGTGGTTTCTTTTCCTCACCATCATGGCCCACAACCACTGTGTGGCCATCTGCCAGTCCCTCCATTACCCAGTCTTCATATAGCACCACTTTTGTGTCTGAATAACACTGGCTTCCATACTCAGTGGTCTCTTCTATGCAGGCATCACACTGTCAACACCTTCCAGTGGCCCTTCTGTGGTTCATCAATTCTCCTGTGATGTGCCCCCTCTGTTGAGGCTCTCTTACTGTGACCCCTCCAGCAATGTGCTCTTACTTCTTGCCTCTGCCATAGGAGTTTGTGGTGGCTGCTCTATCTTAATGCCCATGTTATATATTTGCACATTTTCTAATGTGCTCAAATTTCCAACCAGAAAGTGAAGAAAGGCCTTTTCTCACCCATGCCTCTTATATACACACAGTGTCTGTCTTCCTTACTTCTCTCTTGTGTATGTGCCTACAGGCTTGGGTAACTTCTGAAACAATTCAGGATATAATTCTGTCTGTATTTTATGCTATATAGCTTCTATTCTTGAATCCTATTATAGTTGTGTGAGAAGAAGACTAGAAAGCCTGGCACCACATCTAAATTTTTCTGTACTCACCTTTTTAGTACTCACCTTTTGTGGTATTATAAGGGTTAAGTCACACAATGTAAAGGCTTCTTCCCAGTGCAGCACACCATTCTTATGAGCACACAGCACATGCTCAGTAGACATTGCATTATGCTGGTCTTCACTTTGGAAACTAAGTATCTGTGTGGTGATAAGTGTTGGGCATAAGTCACTCTGTATGCTGTGCTTGCTGTCTCTAGCTGAGTGCTACTAATAAGGGATCTAGGTTGAGCGATTTCAGCACTAAAACCGGACTTGACAAAGAAGCCAATTAATGTACCCCTTACACACCAGCAGATCACATTCTTAGAGTGAGGCCCACAGTACCACATGATTTATATTCACATTGATGGTTCAGAGACAATTTTTAAGTAATTACCTCCCAGCCCAGCCTTTCAATTAGGATCCCCTGGCTAGCTTGAAAGAAACACCATCACCTGTCTATTGGGCTGGGTGGGAACATCCATGGGGTTTTAATTGTGCCCCATAAAATTTTAATTTGATGCCAGGGTCAAGCATTAGAACTCCTAAATACATTCATGAGATTGAGTTTAGACTTTGTTCCAGAGAGAAGTCACGGGGCCTGCTGCTTTGGGTTTGGTAGGGGCAGATCAGTGTGGTCCAGATTCCGACTGCTGTAGCAGAAAGTTCTGGCACGTGTGGCAGGGGGAGGTCACCAAGGGAAAGACAGGAGAACCTCACATTTTAGTCTCCATGAGGAGACATCATACCTGACTGTTTCCTGTGACTAAGAACCAGTGAGTGTAGCCTTTTCTGCATTTTGTGGTCCTCCTGCTTGTGGATGCTGTGTAAACAGGTAGAAGAAATCATGCTGAGTGCTTTCAGGGCATAGGCTCAAGATGTAATTTTGATTGTTCTACACAGTCTCACCTGAAAAGAAATTTCAGAGTAGGAGAAGGAGAAGGAGAAATGGCTGGTTTTCAGGTAAGTGTGTCCCAGGTTGGGGGCTGTGTCCACTATTCCTCCTGGAATGTCATGCAGAACTTCAATTTTTAGAACTTGTAAATCTTTACTTCTTTACTTCTGATGTTTATGCCTAATGAGTTTTTTTCACTACATTTTTTTTCCATTTCTTCTTATGATAGTCAAGGAACACTGGAAAATCCTTCCTCCCTAAAAACAAAAGGTTTGATCTGGATGTTTTCATCATCTGTATGTGAAATAGTATTTGGAAAATGCAGAAAGAGGATAGCATTGATTGCCTAGGATAATAAGAAAATTATGGAAAAATAAAAAATAGAAGACTTGCTCTGTATAATGCAAAACTATTTACATACAGTATTAAAGATTACAAAACATGGGAAATATCTATAACCTGAACTTTGCATAAAACTGATGATTCTTCATGGTTACATATTTTTGGGCATTACCATCCCAGCAGTGATTTTTTTATCCTCTGTGCAATGGTGCCTAATACCAATTTGTTCCACTACAGTTGGTGTTAATTTCATTCACTTGGTTAAGGTGCTCTCTGACAGATTCATCCAATATAAAGTTAATTATTTTTTTCTTTATTATTAAGTGTCTTTCAGAGATTTACTGACTGATGTGCATGAACCATCAGATTTACACTGGAAGCTCTCCTTTCTTTTCATAGCTTGCTTTGAAAAATGATGGCTCTTATCTTTGTCTTCTGGTCAGATGAACTGAGATAAATTGAAAGTCTACCAGTTACTGAGTGTTGACAAAATACACTCCTTAGGCCAGAAGCACTGGCTTCACCGGTTATATTATGTGAAATGCAGAGACTCAGACCCCACCCCAGATCTCCTGAATTAGAATCTGTATTTTAACAAGATCTCCAGTTCATTATTGTACACGTGAAAATTGGGTGATACCTTCTAACTCACTGTTTCTCTATGTGAGGAATATGCACAAATTATTTCATATGATGTAAATATAGCACAAATTTATATTGCTGTGGTGAGGCCCTTAATTTTATATTAAATACTTTATCATGCAAAAGTATCATATGCACACTAGTTTCATACATGTTATACGATCTTCATTCCTGAGAATTAGAGGATACGTTCAAGAATATCACTGTGCTAAAAAATATCTTATTGGATAATTCCGGTCACACATATGTCAGAAACAGTTCTCATAACTTTCATTTTCCTTGTAGTCAAATTAAGAACTCTCTCCTTGGCAACTTGGGAAATATGTGTCTTTTTTCAGGAACTGGTGACATTCAGGGATGTGGCCGTAGAATTCTCTCCAGAAGAGTGGGCATGCCTTGACAATGCTCAGCGCAATTTGTATAGGGATGTGATGTTAGAGAACTACGGAAACCTGGTTTCCCTTGGTGAGGATCACTTCAATACACAATTCCTATTCCACCCTAAGGGCATTATTTTATCTTTTTAGATTGTTTCTTGGAAGTTTCTAGTTTACATGAATGAATTTTATATCTCTGCATTTAAGGGAAATTTGAAGGATTTTGGTGTAGAAAATAAAATCACTAGATGTCTCATCTTATCATGAACCTTTTCCTTTCTTGAGCTGATCTGTATACTTCACTCTAGATTAGTGGTTCCTCTAGAAATTGGGGTATATAATTGTTGCCTGCACCTTAGAATACAATTTCCACCACTCACTTTTTATTTGGTGCTAGTCATAACTGGTGCTCTGGAGCCATAAATTTGAAATAATTTCTTATCATTGTACAGGGTCTGTGAGAAAACAATATTTTAGAAAACAATTTTCTAGAATCTTTTATAATATTCTGTCTACAAGTATAGTACTTATAAGATTAGAATTGGAGAGTCTTCAGCAAGAGTCATGTGAATTTTTTCTAATAAAACAGGTCTTGCTGTCTCAAAGCCAGAGCTGATCACATGTCTGGAGCAAAGGATAGAGCCCTGGATTATGAAGAAAGAGGAAACAACAGCTAAATATACAGGTAGGTGAGATTCTGTAAAGCAGATAACAAATGTTAAAAAGCCAAAGCTCAAGGAGAAAGGCAGATATTAAAAAGTGGTTTGGAATGCTTGCTGTATTGGAAATGTTTTTTGAGAAGCCTGTGGATGTTTCTCTTTCTCTTACAGAAGGACATCTTCTGTCCCATGCTCTTAAACTCTCTAAGAACTCTACCCCTGTAGTGATCTTCCTTAGAATTCAGTGAGAGCCAAACTTCTTGTCATGGCTTATAAGGGACTACATTATCTGTAAACACTTCTATTGTTTGGGGAGATATGGGATTATCTGTACATATTTTGAAGACCTCTACATTAAAGCATCTTTTGACAGCATTTTGCTTTGCTGCCCCATCTGGAGTACAGTGGTTGATCATTGCTCTCTGCAAACTGAAACTTCTGGGCTCCAGGGATCCTACTACCTCAGTCTTCCAAGTACCTAGGACTATGGGCATGAGCCACCATGGCCAGCTGATTTATTCCTATTATTATTAGTTGTTAAAATGAAGTCTCATTATGTTGCTGGGGCTGGTTTCAAGATCCTGACCTCAACTGATCCCCCTTCCTTAGCTTCCCAAAGTGCTGGGATTATAGTTGTGATCCACCATGCCCAGCTTCATTTTTTCAGTTACTTTTGTTTCCTCATTTTTGAAATGTGTAAAAGGGAATAGTGGAGATATTGTGATTTGCTTCAGTAATGCTAGAAACAGTAGGGACAGAGGTTTCATATTTTCTGCATCATGATCTCCAATTCTAAGTTTTCAGAGGCAATCCTATAGAAATTCAGACTCACTAATTTTATACAAACGCATAGCCTCTTCCTAAACCTAAGAACATCTAATGTTATTTCACTTTGAAATATCCTTTTTCTTTTATTATGTATATTCTTTTTTCTAGTATAAAATAAGAGTAAAATTTTAACTTTATTGTACCCAGATTCCCAAACCGTATTATAGTTTATTTTCCCTACTCACCTCATAGAATTCTTAAATATACTGTCTCCTTGAGTGCTTCAAATTGCTGAATATATTTATACTCCCAATTGATACATTATATTTTGATACTTATATTCCATAATTTTATCTATTTAGTACTATCACGAAATTGTCATTCACATATATGTGTGTATGTGTGCCTATATATTTGTATGTGTGTGTTTAACTGGTAAATTTTTCCACAAATAAGAATTGCATAACTGTATATATTTATTGTATACATTGTAAGTATTGCTGCAGTATACACGGGGGTGCAGAATGTTCTTGAGATACTCATTTTCCATCTTTGGTTATATTCAGAAGTAGAATTGATGAATGATAAGGCAGTTCTATTATTTACATTTTTAAACAAATATCTATGATGACACTACCGGTTTACAATCAATAACAGTGTACAGGGATTGCTTTTCTGCACACTTTGCCCACACTTATTATGTCTCTTCTTTTGGACATTAGCCATTTTAACAGTTGTGAGGTGATACTTTATGATAATTTTGATTTGTGTTTGCATGATGTTTTGGTGATGCTGAGTTATTCTTCATGTTACCTTCATACAAGAATTTTATATCTCCCATTTGAATCTTTATTACATCTGAAGTTAGTTTTTGAATATCATGTAAGAAAAAATAGCCTACTTTTATTCATTTGTTTGTGGGTATCCAGTTTTCCAGCAACAAGCATTTAAGAGACCATACTTTCTGCCTTGCGCATTGCTAGAACTTTAGATAAAGGTTAGTTGACCTTAAATACTTCAGTTTATTTCTGAGCTCTCCATTCTGTTCCATTTTTTTTTGTGTTGGTTTTATGTGCATATTCTGTTTTTATTACTATCACCACGAAATATAGTTTGAAATCAGAAAGTGTGATGCCAGACCTTTTTTCTTCTTTCTCAATATTATTCTGGCTCATCAAAGGTACATGAGATATCATACAAATGTTAGGATTTGTTTGTTAATACTGTGAGTAATGCCGCTGGAATTTTGATAGAAAGTGCATTGAATCTATACATTGTTTTGGACAATATCTTTCTATTTACTCAAGTCATCATCAATTTATTTTACTAATATCTTATAGTGCTCAGTGTAAGTGGGTTTTTTTTCTGCTTTAGTTAAATTTATTTCTTAGCAATATATTTTCTTGATGCTATTGTAAAAGAGAGTGTTTTCCTTTTTTTTTTTTTTTTGGATAGTTTATTAGTGTGTAGAAAAACAACTGATGTTTGAATGTAAATTTTATATCCTGTGACTTAACTGAGTGGGTTTATCACTTTATAAGGGTTTTCTTCCTGTCTTCTTTATGGTTTTTGATATATAATATGATGCCATCTGCAAACACTGTTATTTTTACTTTTTCCTGTCTAATTTGAGTGGATTATTGTCATGTTCTTGCCTACTTTTTCTGCTTAGGTCTTGTAGTAATACCATAAAATAGAAGCATTAAGAGTGGTTGCACATTTTCCTTATATTGGTATCTGTGCATTTGAAAGATTAAACACCTTTTCCAGTTTTTATAAGGTGGTTTTGGAAGGTAAAGATGTTTCCTTTGGGTACTTGGGCTAAAGGTATGTCCACTGGGTTTTCAAAGAAGATTGCTGTAGCTAGGTTACAAGGCTGCCCCTTGCTCTGCAGTGGAGTCTGCATTTGGTGGGCCAGTTCTGAAGGGCTTGGGCGGTTTTCAGTCCTCTCTTGTTTCTGGGTAAGCTGGTTGTCTTTTGATCTCTATGACACATTTTGAACTCTATGACACATACTAGGGTATGTTTGTGCAGATGAGTCTGCACATGGTGGGGCTGATACCAGATGTGTGGATGGGTGTGGCTCCCAATGAGTACCTTGGAAGTTTCCCTTCAGGTCACTGTGTGGATCTATGCACTGAAAGAACTGGCCATGGACTGTAGTTTAGACAGCTGCAGCAGAGTCACAGGTCTGCTTTTCAGATGACAGTAAGACCCAATTATTCAGGTCTGCCTCCATGGCTACAGATAGGTGGGTCTCTCCCAAAGTCTCTGGATGAACAGCACGACTGCAACTTTGTCACAGGGAACAGTTAGAGACTCTGTGTATCCAAGTTGGTTGACCCATGATGTAGTCTGTAGTCAGGACAACAGGTCCTTAATTTTGGCACCTGAATGAGAGCCTGAATATTCAAAATGACCCTCCAACATCTATGGTTCCACTAGGGTTTAATGACCTTCTACTTAAGTCCCCAAATTCAGATAAGTGTAATTTTCCATGGATGGCCACCAAAGTTTTATTGTTGTTTGGAAAAATACAAGTGGATCCTTCCCCTCCCACCATAATGCTGAGTTTAGTCTCTTTATATATTTTTAATTTCTGATCTGTTCTATTTCATTTTTTTTATAACTTTAGAATCAAAGTTTCAGAATAACATGACAGCATTTCAATTTCTCTACATTCTCACCATATGTATGTATGTATGTATTTGTATATGTATTTATTTATTTAAAAGTTCTCAATGTTATGGATGTGAGGTGATATATCATTGTGACTTTGATTTGCATTTTTCAAAAGATTAACAATTTTCAGGATCCTTTCAAATTCTGTTTGTCCATTTGTATTTCTTCTTTGCAGAAATACCAGATCAACCCACTGTCCATTTTTCAATCAAGCTATTCACTTTTTGTTGTTGAATTTTAGTCATTGTTTGTATGTTCATGATGTTAACTCCTATCCAATATGTGATTTGTGTCTATTTTTATCCATTTTGTAGGAGGCATTTTGACTCCTCTGAGTCTTTTCTTTGTGCAGAAATTTTGAAGTTTGATGGAATCCTATTTTTCTTTTCTTCATTTTTATTGCTTATGCATTTGATTTTACATCTACTAAAACAGTGCCAGGACCAATATCATGATCTTTCCCTTTTATTTTCTTCTAAGAGTTTTATACATGTATTTCCTTTTTTTTTTTTTTATTTCAGCTTATTATGGGGATACAAAAGTTTCGGTTATATATATTGCTCATGCCCCCAACCCCCCTCCCCGAGTCAGAGCTTCAAGCGTGTCCATTCCCCAGACAATGGCCACCACACTCATTATGTAGTTATACACCCATCCCCTCCCCCCAACCCCCTCATCTGCACGACACCCGATCAATGTTATGCCCGAATGTGCTCCTAGCTGATGATCAGTGAAACCAATTTGATGGTGAGTACATTTGGTGCTTATTTTTCCATTCTGGGGTTACTTCACTTAGTAGAATGGGTTCCAACTCTTTTATATATCTCCAGATCAAGTATGATTGGAATGTTATAGACATTGCATTAAATTTGTATATCACTGTGTGTACTAATGACATCTCAACAATTTTAAATCATCTGACCATTGAGCATGAATACATTTAAGAGTGTGTTTAATTTTGACATATTTTTGTATTAGCCAATTTATCTTTTGCTTTTGATTTCTAGTTTCACTTCATTTTTGCCAAAAATTATATGTTGTATGTTTTTAGGCTTTTTCCAGTCAATAAAACTTAAGTGTCCTAACAGCATTTGCCATGTCTGATTGAAACTATTGTGTAATCAGCTACTTTTCACTGAAGACCTCTGTAAATGTCTGTCACATCTAACTGGTCTATAATGTTTTTCCCACTATCTGTTTCTTATTGATCATCTATCAAATTTTTGTATTCATTATTGAAAGTGAGGTCTTGCAGTCTACTATAATTAGTGTGTTGTTAGGTGTTTCTTGCAACGCTTTTGTTCATATTTGCTTAATATATTTAGAAGCTCTCATGTATACAATATATATTTAAAAGTATCTGTGATAAAATATGTGCATTGCGTGTATATCATCTATGTGTATTCTGTGCTATAAGTTTCTGTTAAATGACCCATTTTATCATTATATTATAACAGTCATTGTCTCTTCTGATGGTTTTTGACTTAAGGAGTATTTCCTTTAATTATGGCCACAATATCCTCCTCTAATTATTTACATACTTTTTTTTTGTACAATTACTTTCAACCAATTTGACTTTTCAGAGCTAAAGGAAGGCTTTCATAGGTGGCATGTTGTAGGGTACTGTTTGTTTTTTATCCATAAAGTCATCTTATTTTTCATTAGAGAGTTTAAACCACTTATATTTAAAGTCACTTCTAAAGGATATGAACTTACCATTGAAAATTTTTAATTCTTTCCCATGTGCCCTGTGGATACATTGTTCTTCATTGCCTGTCTTATTCTCTTTATTTTTGTTTCCTGGATTTTGAAGTGACATGCTTTGATTGCTTTCCCATTTGCTTTTGCATACCTTCTACAGGCATTCTGTTTGTGACCACATTAGTAAATGGAGACTACCTAAAAAATCTCTGTGTTATAACAATATATCTTAATCTCATAACAGCTTCACTTCAAGTGAATAAAAAACCTACACATCTTAAAGTGCCACATGTTCTTATTAACGTCACAAATTATTCCTTTTATATTGTATATATGAGAACATATTTTTGCACATTTTTGCTATCAGTTCTTTTTAATTCTATAGAATTATTATGAGGGCTTATGAACCATCATGATCATATAGAATTCTATATCTGTTTATAGATTTATCTTTAACACAGAGCTTTATGTTTTTAAGTGTTTATAATGCTACTCAACATCATTTTATTTTTCATCACAGTGGACTCCCTTTACCTTTCTTCTGGCCTATTCCAGTGGTGATGAACACCATTGACTTTTGCTTAACTTGGAAAACCTTTAATTTTTCTCTTGTTTTTGAAACAATATTTCCCAGAGGAAGTCTTAGTTGGTAGTATTTTTTTATCACTCTGGAATTTAGAAAATTCTCAGCTGCCTTATTCTCCAAATAATCTTTCTGCCATTTTCCCACTATATTCTTCTTCTAGGAATCTTTCTTAAATACATTGGTCTACCTGATTGTGTCCAATAAGTCCCATACTCCACTTTCAGTTGTGTCCCTTTTAAAATTTTGCTTCCATGACTCAATATTTAGAAATGAAATATCTTCAACTCTCTGATTCTTCTGCTCCATTAAGTGTGCTTCTGTGCTTCTCTAGTGAATTTTTCAACTCAGTTATTGTATTCTATGGCTCTGCAATTTGTGTTGGGTTCTTGTTATAGTTTTTATGTCTGTTAATATCTCAGTTTCTTCAGGCATCATTTTGCAGATTTTGTTGTCTGTGTTTTGCTTTTGCTTGTAGGGGATGTTTCAGATGATTACTTTTAATGTTTTTCAGATACTGCAAATATCTCCATTTCTTAAGCATTGGTTCCTGGAGATTATGTTTTTTGTTGCTGTGGGACAGGTTTTGTGAATCCTCTGCATTCCCTGAAATCTTGTGATAAGTTCAGTTAATTTTATCTTTGTTTTTACTTATACATTGTAGTTTTGTGTGACAATATTCAACTCTGCTCACTTTAACACAGTATGATTTACTATTCAAATAGGAATTAGTGATTTATCCATTGCTAAAATAATTATGTGTTTGCTTGCCTGTATGACTAAAAATTATGTCTAGTTTGTTTCAAACATACTTTATTGTTTTATTGGTTTGTGGTCTATAATTCTTTTATCTCGACTGGGTGAGTAGTCATAAAAATTGTAATGTCAGCAGCTCTTTATTGGCAAATGTATATTATATTTGTGTGAGAGAAATAATCATGTAAGGAGACTTCAAGATGGCTGAGGAGAATCAAGGCTTGTCGGACCTTTCAAGTAGAACAGTTGAAAATTCAACAGAAGGGAGTGGAGGATGATTCCTGGTCAGCAGTGGACCATAGGGTCTGAAACAAGTGGAGTCCGGGACACTAACAGCAGGTACTGAGCTGCTGAGAAGAGAGGAGGATAAAAGGTAGCAACTGGCTCAAACAAAATCACAGCACTTCCGGGGCCCAGGGAAAAAGTAAGGGGTTTTGACCTCCCCCACCAAGGTGCCTCAGGCCTGCAATAGGATGCATGTCTCTCATCCCATGCGAGTGTGCTATGAGCAACAAGAGAGCCAGCATCACTGCACCTGGACACACCGTCCTCTGCACCTGATACACTCCAGGCATCCCAGGAAGCAATTTTAGCTTAAGGTTCTCATAGCTGTGTGACCACACTCACCCCATAGCAACTGCCAAAGCACCTTGCACTGAGTGACTGAGCCTGCCTTGGGCAATGGGTAGCACGCTTCCAGCAAAAGCTGCACTGAGTGACTGAGCACGCCTTTGGCAATGGGGTGCAAACTACCAGCCAAGCCTGGCTTGGAAAGTGTATCTGGTGCTACAACTCAGAGAGGAGGGTGCCCTGGCACTCACTCTTCCTGAGAGTGCTACAGGAAGACCATGGCCCCTTATCACCACCATAGCTGATGCTGGAATTCTCTGTGCTGAGATGCCCAGCTCTCAGTGTCATGGGTGCATTTTGACCTAGGTACAGCAGCGTGGCCTCAGCTTGTGATCTTCTCATTGACAGGCGCTTGGTGCATGTGCCTGCTGACAGCACAGTCATCAGGATGAGAAGCATTGGGGAAGGGTACTAGTTTCAAAATCAGTGAATGAATCACTGTGTCTGTTGGGAGGGTATGGAGGAGAAAAGGAAAACACTGGTCTATCAATGTTCCCCCTCCAAACCTCCCCTGGAGAACTGCCATTTTTGATTTTGCTGAACCAGGGAGAATCAATTTGCATAAGTACTGGTTCCCATAGTAACTAAAGACATCCGGTACCTCTGTTTGAATTAGAGCAGCTGCCCACAACACCACTCAATTTAATAGAGAGTTCAGCTTGATCCAAAAGTTCCTTGAGGTGCCAGTATTCCCCAAGGGAAAGTGTCCCCCTGGCAGAGTTTCCTGAGTGTAGAGAGAAGACACTATAGTTGAATGTGGTCGCTTCAGCCCCTTCTGGACCCAGAGGCATGGAATGGACCTTTAACCCATACATATTTGTGACCAGGATTTGTGGATCTGGAGGACAGCATAATCCAACCTAACCTCACTCAGCCTAAGTCCCCACCTGCCTCTTCTATGGTGGTAAATAAATGACTTACATGGAGGTTTCAGGGCCCCCACCCACCACCTGGGGCATTGGAGGGCTTCTCCTGAGGAACTAGAGCTGGTTTCGGGACCAAAAACAATAGTTTACTTTCTTCCTTCCTGCAAACCCCACCTACTGGCAGGGAGATAAAACTCACATGCCCCTTACAACATTTACTCTATCATAGAGGGTGTAGTTGGTTCTCACTCACAAGCACCAACGGACTCAGAGAATAAACTGTACATATCATTATCTAAACAAAAGAAAATCCAAAATAAAGAAGCAAAGTCTGCATTTCCCTGATGATTAGAGATGTTGAGCATTTTTTCAAATGTTTGTTAGCCATTCTTATATCTTCTTTTGAAAAATTTCTATTCATGTCCTTTGCCCACTTTTTGATAGGGTTGTTTGATTTTTTCTTACAGATTTTCCTGCGTTCTAAATACATTCTTGTTATCAGTCCTTTATCTGATGTGTAGTATGCTAAAATTTTTTTCCATTCTGTAGGTTGTCTGTTTACTATCATGACTGTTTCTTTGGCTGTGCAGAAGCTTTTTAATTTAATGAGGTCCCATTTATTTATTTTGTTGTTCCTGTGATTGCTTTAGGGGGTCTTCTTCATAAATCCTTTGCCTAGGCCAAGGTCTGTGAGAGTCTTTCATACATTTTCTTCTAGAATTCTAATAGTTACACCTAAGGTTTAAGTCTGTTATCCATCGTGACTTGACTTTTGTGAGAATGGCTAACAAACATAAGAAAAAATGCTCAACATCTCTAATCATCAGGGAAATGCAAATAGAAACCACAATGAGATATCATTTAATTCCAGTGAGAATAGCCTTTAACAAAAAGTCTTAAAACTATACATGTTGGTGTGAATGTGGAGACACAGGAACACTCATACACTGGTGATGGGACTGCAAACTAGTACAACCCCTGTGGAAAGTAATATGGAGATACCTTAAACAGATTGAAGCAGACCTACCATTGGATCCAGCAATCCCATTATTGGGCATCTACCCAAAAGAACAAAAGTCATTCTATAAAAAAGACACCTGCACCCAATTGTTTATAGCAGCACAATTCACAATTGCAAAGATGTGGAAACAACCCAAAGGCCCACCAATTCATTAATGGATTAGTAAAATGTGGTGTATGTATACCATGGAGTATTACTCAGCTATAAGAAAGAATGGTGATATAGAATCTCTTTTGTTCTCCTGGAGAGAGTTGGAACCCATTCTATTAAGTGAAGTATCCCAAAAATGGAAAAATAAGCACCACATGTACTCATCAGCAAATTGGTTTCCCTGATCATCACCTAAGTGCACATTTGGGAATAACACCAATTGGGTATCCGACAGAGGTGGGCGGTAGGGCGAGGGGATGGGTGTATACCTACATGATGAGTGCCATGTGCACTGTCTGGAGAATGGACACGCTTGAAGCTCAGATTCGTGGGGCTGGGGGGAATGGGCAATATATATAACCTGAACTTTTGTACCCCCATTATAAGCTGAAATAAAAAAAAAAAAAGAAGCAAAGTCTGCTCCAGATGAGAAGGAACCAGTGAATGGATTCTGGATGTATGAAGAATCAGAGTGAAGCATCACCCCCAGATGGGAACACCAGCTCCCTAGCAATGGATACCAACCAAAAACAGAATATTGAAATGACATATGAAGTATTCAAACATTGATAGGAAGGAAGCTTCATGAAATTCAAGATAAAATGGAAACCCAACACAAAGAAACCACAAAAACTATGCAAAAAAAGAGTGAAAAATCTACAAAAAGAAATTCAATTGGTAAAGAAAAATCAAACAGAGTTTCTAGAAAGGAAAAATTCATTCAAGGAACTACCAATCACAGTGGAATGCCTAAGAACAGGTTACATCAGGCAGAGCAAAAACACTCAGAACTTGAAGACAACACGTTTCAATTAAACAAGTCAATCACAGAGATAGAGCTGAGAAAAAAGAGGAATGAGCAACGCCTACAAGATACATTGGATCATGGAAAGAGGCCTAAGATAGGAATCTTAGGGACTCCTGAGGGTGAGGAGGAAAATAAACAAGGATAATTTGGGGGGGGAGGGAATTGAGGAAAATTTTCCTGTCCTTGCTACAACTCTACATATGCAGATACAAGAAGCTCACAGCACCCTTGGGAGATTCATCAAGAGACAAAAACATCACAACACATTGTCATCAGACTGGCCAAAATAAACATGAAAGAGATACTCCCAGGAGCCATAAGGTGAAAGGAACAGGTAACTTACAAAGGAAACCCCATTAGACTGACTGAAGACCTCTCAACTGGGACCTATAAGTCAAAAGGGACTGGGGCCCTATTGGGTCTTCTCAAACAGAATAATGCCCAGCCTAGATGTTTGTGTTTTCCAAAATTAAGTTTCACTTGAGGTGAAAATAAAGTCTTTCTCAAACATGGGAACACTGAGGGAATTCGTCAAGAAAAGACCTTCCCTGAAGGGAGTACTCAGAACTTCATTATTCATAGATCAGCATGATAAACACTTAACAACATGAAATCACCCAAAAGCTAAGGTAGAAGTCCAGTGACTTAAGAGATAAAACAAACCAACAACATTCAACTCAACAGGATGAAGAGAAATCCACCACATTAATCAAATATTTCAATAAATGTGAATGGTTTTAACTACCTAGTGAAGAGACATACACTAGCTGAATACATAAATATACAGAAGGCAAGTATCTGCTATCTTCAGGAAACACATCTAACCAGCAAGGACTCATCCAGACTGAAGATCAAAGGACAACATTCTATGCTAATGGAAACCCAAAGAAAGCTGGAGTAACAGTTCTCATATCAGCATACCCCAAAATATCCTTGACCTAAACAAAACCATAGATAATACAACCATAATGCCAGGGACTTCAACACCCTGCTGACAGAACTATACAGCTCCTCCAAGCAGAAAATAAACAAAAAGACAAGGGACTTAAATAAAACTCCAGAATATATGGGCCTACCAGACAGTTACAGAACATTCTATCCAAAAAACACCAAATAATACTTTCATCTCATCAGCTCAGAGGACATTCTCTAAGATTGATCGTGTCTTAAGCCATAAAAAAGTCCCCCAAAATTTAAAAAAATACAAATTATACCATACATTTTCTCAGACCACACTAGAATAAAATTAGAAATCAACAACAATAGAAACACTCATCCCTACACAAAGTCATGGATACTAAACAACCTACTGCTGAATGATTGGCAGGTCAAGGAGGAAATTAAGATGCAAAAGATAATATACTTTCAACTAAATAATAACGGGACACAAGGTATCAAAATCTGTGAAAACATCAAAAGCACCCTCAGAGAACAATTCATAGTCATAAATCCCTACATCCAAAAGACATAAATGTAACAAATCAACAATCTAATGAATCAACTGAAAGAACTGAAAAAGGATGAGCAAACCAATCCCAGACTCAGCAGAAGAAAGAATATAGCCAAGATCATAACAGAACTAAATGAAATTGATAACCAAGGAACTATACAAAAGATTAATGAAGCAGAAAGTTGGTTTTTGAATAGATAAACAAAATTGACCTTCCTTTTATGAAATTAACCAGAAGCAGAAAAGATAGGACTCTAATAAGCTCAATTTGGAATGAAAAAGAGAAATTACACATGATTCCACAGAAATACAAAATATCATCTTTGAATATTATAAATTCTCTATGCACATAAACTTGAAAACGTGGAGAAAATGGACAAATTCTTAGAAACACCCAGCCTCCCTAGGCTCATTCAGGATGATATACAATTCCTGAACAGACCAATATCAGGACTGGTATTGAAGCAGTAATAAATAACCTTCCTTTACAATAAAGTCCTGAACCACATTGTTTCCCTCCTGAATTCTACCATACTTAAAAATAAGTACTGGAGCCTATCCTGCAGAAATTATTGTACAACATTGAGAAGGAAGAAATCCTCCCCAACACATTTTACAAAGCCAACATTGCCTTGATACCAAAGCCAGAAAAGGACCGAACAAAATGAAAAATAATGCAGACAAATATTCCTTATGAATATGGATATAAAATTTCTCAATAAATTCCTACAAAATGGAATTCAGCTGGTCTTCAAAGAAATAATCCATTATGAGCAAGTGGGCTTCTTTCTAGAGATGCAGGCATGGTTGAACATATGCAAATCTATTAATCTAATTACATACATGAAAGGGAAATAAAAACAAAGACCATATGATACTGTTAAGATTCACAGAAAAAGCATTTGACAAAATTGAGCCCCCTTTTGTGTGAGAATGCTTAGGAAAATAGGCATTGAGGCAACTTACCTCAAAATGATAAAGCCCATATATGACAAACTCCCATCCAATCTCATAGTGAACAGGGAAAAATTGAAAGCATTCCTGCTTAGAACCAGAAAATATTTCCCTCTATTATAAGTTCTATTCAACATAATACTGAAAGTCTTAGCTAGAGCAATCAGGCAAGAGAAGGAAATAAAGGGCATCACAATCAGGGCAGAAGAGGTCAAACTATTGCTCTTTACAGATTACATGATCTTAGAATACCCCAAAGATTCTGTCAAGAAACTACTGGAGTTGAATAATAAGTCAAGCAGAGTCTCAGGTTACAAAATCAATAGCCTTCACATGGGACAACAACTGTGAAACTGAGAACCAAATCAAAGACTCACAGCTTTCATAATAGCAGCAGAGTAAATGAAATACTTAGGAATATGTCTAACTAAGGAGGTGAAGGACTTCTATAGGGAGAATTACAAAACGCAGAGGAAGGAATCAGAAGAAGATACAAACATATGGAAAAGCACATCATGCTCATAGATAGGCAGTATCAACATGGTTAAAATGTCTATACTACCAAAAATAATCTATAGATTCAATACAATCCCTGTTAAAATATTAACATCATTTTTATAGATTGAGAAAATGTAATTCTATGCTTCATATGGAACAGGAGAAGACCCCATATACTAAAAGCAGCCTTAAGGAAAATGAACAAATTGGGAGGCATCCATTTACCAGACTTTAAGCTATAGTGCAAGGATATAGTAACCAAAACAGCATGGTACTGTCACAAGAACAGGACATAGATCAATGGAAGAGATCTGGGAACCCAAATAGAAAACCATCCTCATATAGCCAGGTGATAGCAGACAAGAATATACACTGGGGAAGGAATCCCTATTCAATAAATGGTCCAGTGAAAATTGGATAGCCACACGTAGAAGACTGAAACAGGATCCGCACCTCACATCTCTCACAAAAATCAACTCACAGTGGATAAAAGACTTAAATTTATGTCGTGAAACTGTAAGAATCCTAGAAGAAAATGTTGAAAATACTCTTACAGACTTCAGCCTAGGCAAAGAATTTATGAGGAAGACCTCAAAAACTATCACAGAAACAACAAAAATAAGTAAATGGGACCTTATCAGACTAGAAAGCTTCTGCACAGCCAATGAAAGAATAACTAGAGCAAATAGACAACCTAGAGAATGGGAGAAAATATTTGCATGCTATATATCCAATAAATTTCTAATAACTAGAATTTATATATAACTCAGGAAAATCAGTAAGAAAAATAAAACAACCCCATTAAAGGTGTGCAAAGGACATGAACAGAAAGTTTTTAAAAGAAGATGTACTAATGGGCAACAAACATATGAAAAAAATGTGCACATGTCTAATCATCAGAGAAGTGCAAATGAAAACCACATTTGGTGAATCTCACCAAAGATATCTCTTTACCCCAGTGAGAATAGCTTTTATCAATAAGTCCAAAACAAGTGTAGGTGTGGATGTAGAGAGATAGGAACTCTTATATATACTCCTGGTGGGACTACAAACTGCTATAATCTATATGGAAAGTTATATGAAACCACATCAAAGTACTAAAAGTAGAACTACCATTTGATCTGGCAATTGCACTACTTGGTATCTACCCCATGAAAAAACGTCATCCTATAATAAAGACATCTGCAGTTGAATGTTTATAACATCACAATTTACAATTGCAAAGATGTTGAAACAACCTTGGTAATTATAAATACATGCATATAAATATATGTATAAATACATATAAAATGTGGTATATGTATACCATAGAGTAGTACTAAGGCTCAAAAATCAGTGGTTAAATAACACACCTTGTATTATCCTGGATTATGCTGGAGCCCATTCTTTGAAGTATCACAAGAATGGAAAAACATGCACCACACATACTCACTATCAAATTGTTACCAATTGATCCACACATATGTGATCAAATAGAAGTAAAAATCAGCAGGTATTGGACAATTGGAAAGGGATGATGGGGTTGGGGAAATTCACACCTGATGACTGTGGTGCACACAATCTGTGGATGCGCACTCTTGTAGGTTTGATCAGCTGGTGCAAAAGCAATAAATATAGTCTAAATGATTTACTCCCATAATATTTTGAAATGAAAAAAAGCATCAGTTTTATAATATGTAGAAAAGTTTTGAAAAGCCTCATAACTGTGTATCTCTTTAAGATATTTTTATTTTAATTATTGCAAAATCACAAAAATTACAATCTTAATTATTTTTAATTATTCACACCAGTCATGTTAACTATATTTACATCTTCATGCAAAATATGTTTAGAATGTATGTATTTTGTAAAACTAAAATTCAGTACACATGAGAAAACTACCCATTTTCCCATTGCCTAACTGCTGACAAACAGCTTCATGTTTTCTCTTTCTAGGAGTGTATCTGGTTTAGAAATATCTTACAAGTATAATCATGAGACATCTGTCTCAGTGCGCCTGACATTTCATTAAGCATAATGTCATCAAGGTTTATCTCTACTGTGCATGTTATTAGATTATCAGTTTTTTTTAAAGCTGGGAAATAATCCATTATTTCTAAATTTTAAATTGTATTTATCCTTTCATTTGGTAAGGGCAGTTTGGGTTTCTTTCACCTACTGGCCTTTGTGAATAATGATGAAATAAATATGAGTGTGAAGATACCTTTTTATTTTACAATATATGCAAGAGTTTATATTTGTGTTTCTTTCTGATTCATTGGTCCAATTTTCTGACTTTCTGCCAGTAGAAAACTTCATTGACTATTGTAGCTTTTTTAATGTTTTAAAATGGGGAAGTATGGCACCAATAGCATTGTTTCTCTTTTTGATGATTGTTCAGATCTTTGTGGTCTCTTGAGATTCCATATTATTTTTGGGTTTGCTGTTACTATTTTTGAAAAAATCAAATTGAGAATTTGAAAGGAATTGCATTGAATCTGTAGACCACTATCGACAGCTTCACAGCATTAAGTCTTCTTCCCTTGAACAAGAATGTGTCCAAAAGTGTGTTCTTTTCATATATTTGTGAATTTTTCTGTGTTTCTTGTTATTTATTTACAGTTTCATTCCATTCTGGTCAGAAATTAAAGTGTGTAAAATTTCAGTTTTCTAAAATTGGTTAAGACTTGTTTTGTGGCCAAACAGGTAGTTTTTAGGAAGAATGTTTTATGAGCTATCAAGAAAATTGTATGTTCTATTATTATTCTGTGGAGTGTTCTCTATATATCTGTTAGGTCTAATTGCTCTATGGTGTTTTCAAATCTTCTGTTTTCTTATTATTAATTTGACTGGCTTTATTATTATTGAAAGTGGAATATGAAAGTATCCTATTATTTTGCTGTCCCTTTCTTGCTTCAATTCTGTGAATGTTTTCTCTATATACTTGTGAAACTTGATGTGAGATAAAGACAGATAGCATATATATATATTAATTTCATGGGTTCTCAGTGAATGACCTCTTTTTATAATAAATGTCCTTGTCTCTTGTGACAGTTTTGGCTTAAAGTATATTTTATAAACTATAACATTTTTCACTTCAAATGTAATGTTCCTAATATAATTTTGAACTCCACTGCTCTTACATGCTTAAGGCTTTCATGGTATATCTTGTTATATCCTGCCAGTTTTAGTCTATTGTTTTCACCAGATAGGAGGTAAAGTCTCTTTAGAGAGAATATGGTTGGATTTTTTAATCCCTTTATTTAACTGTGTCTTCTGACTTGAAATAATAGTACATAAATATTTACATAATTTTCTCAAAGGGAAGGACTTATAATTTCCCTAATATTAATTGTTTTATATAACTTTGGTCACTATTTTTTTCTTTCTTTCCTCTCCTTTTCTCCTGCATTGTGTGCCACTGATATTCCTTTGTGTATCTCTATAAACATTGTCCTGATGTTTACTGTGAGAATTACCTAAAATCTTTTGAAGTTGCTACATACATTGAACTGATAACTACTCAACTTCAGTTGCACAGAAAAATTCTTAATCTTTACGTCTGCCCCCAACCTTATGGTATTGATGTCAATAATTATGTCTTTTTATATTGTATATCAATTAACATATGGTAATGCTCTTTTTTAATTTTGTCTTTCAAATTTTATAGCATAATTAAATGTTTTTGTACCATCATTATAATACTGCAGCATTTTATTTTTGATATGTACACACCTTTCCCAGAGAGTTATGTGGTTGTCATAGAAGACAGGAACCAGCTTTTGGAAAGGTCATAAAAAACCAGATATATGGACATATGTGCCAATAGTTTCATTCTCTTTTGAAAGGGAGTCCAAGAGATGGGATTTTACTACTAATGTGATTCCTCTACATCAGCGCAGAGGAACGGCTTTGGTAGGTAAATGTAACAAACTTTCCTTCCAGTTCCATTTGGTTCTTGGTGTCATTCTCATCTGGGGTGTTATGAACTATTAGCAGTTATGATTTCTCAAAAAGTCATGTTTGTAAGTATACTTTTAAGGTCATACATCTGTGATGGAAGTAAGACCATGGTATTCTATTGTACTTTCTTTCTAATGTGCTTGGTATAGTTTTATATATTCAAATTGTGAAGTATGCTCACCTGAGTCTAGTTAGTAAGATACTTTGTTATTTTCATTTGTTTCAGAATTGTCTTCTCATTGCACCCGAGACCTATTGCCAGAGCAGGGCATACAAAACTCATTCCAGAAATCAATAATGAGACTATATGGAAGCTGTGGCCTTGAAAATGTACACTTAAGAGAAGACTGGGAGTGTGTGGGTGAGAGTAAGAGGCAGAAAGTATATTATGATGGTCCTACTCAATGTTTGTCAACTACCCACAGGAAAATATTCAAACGTAATAAATGTATGCAAGTCTTTACCAAATCTTCAAACCTAAATACACATAAGAAAAGACATACAGGAGAGGGAAGTTTCAAGCATAACAAATGTTGCAAAACTTTTAACCACATCTCAAAACTTTCTGGACATACGAAAATCCATACAGGAGAGAAACCCTACAAGTGTGAAGAATGTGGAAAAGCCTTTAACCGGTACTCAAAACTTACTACACATAAGAGAATTCATAGTGGAGAGAAACCCTACAAGTGTGAAGAATGTGGCAGAGCCTTTACCCAGTCCTCAATCCTTACTGTACATCAAAGAATTCATAGTGGAGAGAAACCATACAAATGTGAGGAATGTGGCAAAGCCTTTACCCAGTGCTCACGTCTTACTGAACATAAAAGAATTCATACAGGAGAGAAACCATACAAATGTGAAGAATGTGGCAAAGCCTTTAGCAGGTGCACAGACCTCACTAAACATAAAAGAATTCATACAGGAGAGAAACCTTACAAATGTGAAGAATGTGGCAAAGCCTTTACCCAGTGCTCACGTCTTACTGAACATAAAAGAATTCATACAGGAGAGAAACCATACAAATGTGAAGAATGTGGCAAAGCCTTTAGCCGGTGCACAGACCTCACTCAACATAAAAGAATTCATACAGGAGAGAAACCTTACAAATGTGAAGAATGTGGCAAAGCCTTTACCCAGTGCTCAAGTCTTACTAAACATAAAAGAATTCATACAGTAGAGAAAACATACAAATCTGAAGAATGTGGCAAAGCCTTTAGCCGGTGCTCAAGTCTTACTAAACATAAAAGAATTCATACAGTAGAGAAAACATACAAATGTGAAGAATGTGGCAAAGCCTTTAGCCGGTGCTCAAACCTCACTCAACATAAAAGAATTCATACAGGAGAGAAACCATAAAAATGTGAAGAATGTAGCAAAGCCTTTACCCAGTGCTCACATCTTACTGAACATAAAAGAATTCATACAGGAGAGAAACCTTACAAATGTGAAGAATGTGGCAAAGCCTTTACCCAGTCCTCAATCCATACTCTGCGTTAAAGAAGTCATAGTGGAGAGAAACCATACAAATGTGAAGAATGTGGCAAAGCCTTTACCCAGTGCACACACCTAAAGGTACATAAAAAAATGGCATGCTGGAGAGAAATCTTTCAGATAAGAATGTGGCAAAACCTTTACCCAGAACACATACCTTATTCTGCGTAAAGAATTCCTACTGGAGAGAAACCCCACAAATGTGAAGAATGTGGCAAAGCCTTTAATAACTGCTCACATCAAAGAAATCATACTAGATAAAAGCGAGATAAATGTAATGAATATAAACTGCTTTCCCAAAGCATTAGCCTTAAAATGCACAAAAGTACTTATGCTGAAAGTAAACAATAATAATGTAGAGCACTGAACATACCTTTATTCTATCACAGATCTTATTAGACATGGGAGAACTTACACTGAAGAAACCATCCAATATTTTCTCAAGCATTGCTCAACATCGGAAAATTTTTAATAGATAGAAACCTTACAAATTTAATGAATGTGAAAAAAGATTCATGAAAAAGGTATACCTTAGAGAACAACACAGAATTGATACTTAAAACTACTTTACATATATAATAAATTTCAGAACAGATTTAATCAAAAATCAAGTCTAAATAGATATCATAGGATTCACAGTACAATGCACTAAGGCACTAACACATTCACCCATTTCTTTAAACCAGGTTGTTGATTATAGAGAATAATCCAGTTAAAATAGTTAGATAACTTATTTGCATGAAAGTTTTAAAAAAGAGAGAGATTTTTTGAGAGTTATAATTACACATAAAATATACTTTCTGGTCAGGGTGGGGTGAAAATGTAACAAAGTATAATTTTTGGCATTTTTTGACAAGCAAATATTGATGTGATTCAACTCTCAAAGCAGTAGATGCTATGCTTTCATTCCTAGTGTATATGTGAATGTGTGTGGATAATGGTAGCTACATCACAGTTATTAGAAGTCTTTCTGTTAAGTAGGCATCATTCATGTACTTTTCTATGGAAGATTAAAAACAAATGTAACACGTATGAAATGGAGAGGTGCTTTGTGGCTGACTTTTAAAAACACTATTTCAAGTGATGTATAATGTAGGTATACAGACTAATATTCTCATTATAATCAGAATGAAACAATTACAATATTAGAAATAAATTGTTTTACTAATTGCAAATGAGGATGATGAAATAGAGTGAATTTTGAAATATATTTAGATTACATGTAAACTTAATTTGTTTTATTAAACTAAAAAAGGTTTTTAATGTGTTAAACATATTGTAGATTGAATGAAGTGTTATTTTGCCACTAACATTAACCTATCCTATGTTACTCAAAGTTGGAGATAATGGATTGTAAAAATGTACAATTGGGTTACATATTAAAATGACATCATTTGTGATCCTTTTCTCCAGTGGCTTTAAATTTCTAATACTTCAAAGAATAATGTTCCCAAATTTTTTAGTTTTTTATTATTTTTGCAATTACATCGTTACTGTAATGCTTATAATAAAGATTGTCCACTTAATGAAAAGCCATCCATTTCTGAACACTGAATGACTACTTGTTACATTTTATCCTACATTTTTCTTTCAACATGCAACCTCTCTAGCCAGTGAAGTACAAATAAACACATTTTTTATTTACATGGAATAAAACATACAAATACATCATAGTTAAGATGAACTTTAGTTGTAATACATTTACAGAGTAAGTAATTATGTTTGTGTCAATGTGGATGTATACCTATTTTGAAATATTGGAAAAAATAGGTAATTTCAAAAGTGTTGAGAATTTACTAGCAAACTAGAAACTTCAAAGATCCAGAAAGCATTTTTTTTTTTTTTTTTGCTTTATGTTGAATTAATTTGTGTAAAACCCTAAGGCTTGTGTTTCAGAACCTGCCCACACCAATCCTCTGTTCTTACATGCTTAGTACTCATACTAGGCCTAATGTGTAATTTTATTATTTCAAAGGTCATTAAGTAATATTTTTATGACATGCTCTCAAGTATAAGAATGATTTTTATAAAATTTAATGGTTCTCATAAAATAATCTGAAGGTATGAGTAATTCCACGGTGTATAAATTTCATTTTATTTACTTAGTACATTCTATATTTTCCTTCTAATTTGGGGAGCGTATTGAAAGCAATTTTGGTTACTGTTTCTTTTACTTTTGGTCATTGACATAATTGATTTATTAACTGTGTCCGGCTAATTTGTTCAGGTAAACACTAAGAAGGATTTATAAATTATGGGGTTGTTTTGATATTTAAATAGAAGGAACAAGTACAGAAGAGTGTTATGTATGTAATAGATGCTTTATAATTAGCAGTAAATATTTCTGTGGGAGCGAGTTTGTGGCTCCAGTAAAGGGTTTGAAAATGTCCAGGGTGAAAAAATGGCACTGACTTTACATGTGCAGAGAGGAGACCTACAGAACAACCAATGCTTGGAATTTATAAGTGGAAACTCTGCTTCTCTGATTTCATAATTATCTCCAGTTTTTTTGCTATCTTTTTATCTTCATTTCCTTCTAGAAATGTATCTAACCCATTCTTCTTTCTGTCTGTGCATGGTCTACACCTTTCTCACTGTTGTACTCACCCCCTGCCAGTTCACACAGTACTTTAAAAGTTCTAATGAGAAGTGCAGAATTTTTTAATTTGGTGAAAGAAAAATTTAACTAGAGAGTTTGAGGCCATTTATAGGTTACACATGCAGCATTCTGATTACTTAAGATTAGAGAGATTCAGTGTCCTAAGCTAAAAGTAAAAGCCTTAATGTACAAAGAAAGATAAATAATTCTGAATGCCAGATGATTAAATCAAGAACTCAGTATTGTTTGCTTTGTAAAAGCAAGATGTTATTAGATCCTAACATATAATGTCATAAATATGAAAATAATTAAAATAAATAAAGCATTAATAAGTGTGTGATGCATATGGTAAGCACTATATAAAGATACATCAGTTTAGGAAGATGGTGGAGCGGAGGTGACCTCCTGGATTCACACTCCCAGAGAGGAAGGCATGGATCTCCGTCTGCCACAACACTAGAGGATCGCTTCCCCCACAAGAACAGGGGTGTGAATCCATGGAGAATCTGCATGGGACACAGAAAGCAAGAAAAGACTGAGGTGAACAGGAAATAAGATTGTGAAAATCTGGAGAGTGCGGGATGGAGAATAGAGAGTGGAGAGTGGGACGGCTGTACCCGCCTCACCAGTGAGTGAGGTGGGTTCAGCCCCACTGGAGAGTGGCTTGTTTCCCCACTGACCTCCACACCCACTCATTTAGTGATCTGCCTGAAGTCGGTGCAGAATCACCACAGGAGACATGGGGCTCTACGGAGAGGAGACATTAGCGGGAGGCATTTTGGACCCCTGGAGCTCTGTGCGCGGATTGCGCCTGGCGTGGGAGGGTTTGCACTAGGCTGCAGTGAAAGGCAGCTAGGCGACGCCAAACTGCCTCATTTACTTAGTGGATTTCTAGCCTAGAGACAGCGGGCGGCTGGGCTACCTCAATCCCTGGCTCCTCCGGCCCCTGCCAGACCCTGAACATTCACTCCCAGTGCCAGCGATCTGCGGATGGGCAGCCGCCATTGTCGGGGTCCACAGCCTAGCCACTGGGGAGCATTTGGGTACCGGCTGGCTCCCTGGGCAGCTCCCTCCCCTAGTCTGTGGACCCCGACTAGAAGCTCTGCCTTTGCATGAACACTGAATGCTTCCCAAGTCGTGAGGGAGTGGAGCATGGACCTTGCGGACATTGGGGCGGGGCAGACCATTGCCCATGGGAGCTGCAGCAGCTGGGGCGCTGGGTGAACAAGGGCACCGCCCCCACCGTAGCCACTGTGTTTTGCACGGAGAGAGGCAGAAACCACCTCTGGAGAGGAAGAGACAAGAAAAACACGCTTTCCATCTGCATCCAGCACAGCCCAGTGACTTAACTCCTCAAACCGGTTTTAGGTAAAATTAATTCTCTGGGGCTGGACCCAACAGGAGCAGCCCACCAGCTGAGGGAGCAAATTCCTAAACAACACATAACAGGCTCCCCCTAGTGACAAAGGAAGCAACTCACCTCGGCTGCTATACAGCCTAAGAACAGCGCGCATGGCGTGCCTCTATCCAGACTAAAGCTGAAAGAAGAAATCTAACGATTGACCCAGATGGGAAGGGCTCAGTGAAAGAACTCTGGGAGTATAAAGAATCCACCTGAAATCTTGCCCCCAAAGAGGAATACCAGCTCTCTACCAATTGACACAAACCAGATTCAAAAGAGCAACATGTCACAGGAAGAATGTCAAACATGGACCATAAATAAGCTGAATATTATGCAAGAAAAAATGGATAACCAACACAAAGAAACCACCAAAAAAAAAAAAAATCCAGGATTTGGAAGAAAAATTCACTAAAGAAATTGAATTATTGAAAAAAAATCAAACTGAACTCCTGGAAATGAAGAATTTATTCAGGGAGCTACAAAACACAATGGAAAGTCTCAAGAGCAGGGTAGATCAAACAGAAGAAAGAATCTCAGAGATCGAAGATAACACTTTCCAATTAAATAAGTCAGTCACAGAACTAGAGCAAAGAAATAAGAGAAAAGACCAGAGTCTACAAGGAATGTGGGATTATGTGAAGAAGCCTAACGTGATAGTTATCGACATTCCTGAGAGTGAAGAAGACAATAAGCAAGGGTTGGATAAACTATTTGAAGATATAATTGAGGAAAATTTCCCAGGTCTTGCCAAAACTCTAGATATACAGGTTCAAGAAGCTCAAAGAACCCCTGGGAGATTCATACCAAATAGGAAGACACCACGTCATGCAGTCATTAGACTGACCAAAATATTCACTAAAGAGGCCCTTCTTCAAGCTGTAAGGAGAAAGAAACAAGTAATATACAAAGGAAAGCCCATCTGAATTACGCCAGATTTCTCAACTGAAACCTTACACGCAAAAAGAGATTGGGGCCCAATTCTCACTCTTCTGAAACAGAATATTGCCCAGCCTAGAATCTTGTACCCAGGTAAGCTAAGTTTTCTATATGAAGGAGAAATTAAGACATTCTCAGTTAAACAAAAACTCAGAGAATTCTCCAAGACAAGACCAGCTCTCCAAGAAGTACTCAAAACAGAGTTACACAAGGACCAACACAAGAAAGACCCATCAATGTGAAACTACTCAAGAGATAAAGATCAAAACCCAGTTATCACAATGGCTCAAGAGAGAAAACATAACAATGAAGTTCAACCCAACAAGATGAACAAAAGTCTGTCTCACTTATCAGTTCTCTCATTAAATGTGAATGGCTTGAATTCCCCACTCAAGAGACATAGACCAGCCCAATGGATAAAAAAATACAAGCCAAGTATCTGCTGTCTTCAGGAAACTCATCTAACCTGCAAGGATGCATTTAGACTGAAAATAAAAGGATGGAAATCAACATTTCAAGCAAATGGAAGCCAAAAGAAAGCAGGTGTGGCGGTTTTAATCTCTGATAACTTAGTTTTTAAATAAACAGAAGTAATGAAAGACAAAGATGGTTACTATATACTGATGAAGGGTACAGTTCAATAAGAAGACATAACTACACTTAATATATATGCGCCCAACTTAGATGCACCCAGATTCATAAAGCAAACCCTACTTGATCCGAACTAAATGATAGATAACAATACTATAATAACCGGAGACTTTAACATGCCACTGACAGCACAGGACAGATCCTCCAAACAGAAAATAAACAAAGAAATAATGGACTTAAATAGAATGCTAGAACAAATGGGCCTGACTGACATCTACAGGACATTCTACCCAAAATCCACTGAATATACTTTCTTCTCATCAGCTCATGGGACATTCTCTAAGATTGACCATATCCCAGGACATAAAGCATGCCTTCAAAAATTTAAAAAAATAGAAATTATACCATGCATCTTCTGAGATCACAGCAGAATAAAAGTAATAATGAACCCTAACAGAAATTCTCATTTCTACTCAAAGTCATGGAAGCTAAACAACCTTCTCCTGAATGATTATTTTATAAATGAAGAAATCAAGAGGAAATCAAAAGATTCTTTGAATTAAACGACAAATGAGACACAACTTATGAAAATCTGTGGGACACAACTAAAGCAGTCCTGAGAGGAAATTTATTTCCATAAATGCCTATATCAAAAAGACAGAAAAATTACAAATAGACAACCTAATGAATAGACTCAAAGAGCTGGAAAAAGAATAACAGACCTACCCCTAACCCAGCAGAAGGCAAGAAATTATTAAGATCAAATCAGAACTAAATGAAAAAGACAACAAAACAACCATAAGGGAGATTAATAAAACAAAAAGTTGGTTCTTTGAAAAGATAAACAAAATAGACACACCTCTGGCTAGACTAACCAAGAGCAGAAAAGAAAAATCTCTAATAACGTCCATCAGGAACATGAAAGGAGAAATCACAACTGATGCCACAGAGATACATGATATCATCTATGAATTCTACAAAAATCTTTATGCACACAAACCAGAATATATGGAGGAAATGGACAAATTTTTAGAAACACACAGCCTTCCCAGGCTCAACCAGGAAGAAATAGAATTCCTGAATAGACCAATATCTAGATCTGAAATCGAAACAGCAATAAAAAACCTTCCCAAAAAGAAAAGCCCTGGTTTAGATGGGTTCACTCGCGAATTTTACCATACCTACAAAGAAGAACTGGTGCCCATCCTACATAAACTATTCTCCAACATCAAGAAGGATGGAATTCTCCCCCAATTTTAAGCAATAAAAACAAAATGGGAGGTATTAATTTGCCAGACTTCAAACTATACTACAAGGCTGTGGTTCTTAAAACTGCCTGATACTGGCACAAGTGCAGGGACACAGACCAGTGGAACACAACAGAAAATCCAAATATAAAACCATCCTCATATAGCCATCTAATCTTTGACAAATCAGACAAAAACATACTCTGGGGAAAAGAATCCTTATTCAATAAATGGTGCTGGGAAAATTGGATAGCCACATGTAGAAGACTAAAACAGGACCCACAGCAATCACCTCTCACAAAAATCAAATCACGGTGGATAACAGACTTAAACCTTAGGTGTGAAACTATTAGAATTCTAGAAGAAAATGTATGAAAGACTCTTACAGACATTGGCCTAGGCAAAGAATTTATGAATAAGACCCCTAACGCAATCACACCAACAACAAAAATAAATAAATGGGACCTCATTAAATTAAAAAGCTTCTACACAGCCAAAGAAACAGTCATGAGAGTAAACAGACAACCTATAGAATGGGAAAAAATTTTAGCATACTACACATCAGATAAAGGACTGATAACAAGAATCTATTTAGAACTCAGGAAAATCAGTAAGAAAAAAATCGAACAACCCTATCAAAAAGTGGGCAAAGGACATGAATAGAAATTTTTCAAAAGAAGATATAAAAATGGCTAACAAACATATGAAAAAATGCTCAACATCTCTAATCATCAGGGAAATGCAAATCAAAACCACAATGAGATATCGCTCAACTCCAGTGAGAATAGCCTTTAACAAAAAGTCTTAAAACAGTACATGTTGGCATGGATGCGGAGACACAGGAACACTCAAACACTGCTGGTGGGACTGCAAACTAGTACAACCCCTGTGGAAAGAAATATGGAGATACTTTAAACAGATTCAAGTAGACCTACCATTCAATCCAGCAATCCCATTATTGGGCATCTACCCAGAAGAACAAAAGTCATTCTATAAAAAAGACACCTGCACCCAAATGTTTATAGCAGCACAATTCACAATTGCAAAGATGTGGAAATAACCCAAATGCCCATCAATTCATGAATGGATTAGTAAAATGTGATATATGTATACCATGGAGTATTACTCAGCTATAAGAAATCACAGTGACATGGCATCTCTTTTGTTCTCCTGGAGAGAGTTGAAACCCATTCTATTGGGTTGAAGTGAAGTATACCAAGAATGGAAAAATAAGCACCACATGTACTCACCAGCAAACTGGTTTCCCTGATCATCACCTAAGTGCACATTTGGGAATAACACCAATTGGGTATCGGACAGAGGTGGGGTGTGGGGAGAGGGGGTGGGTGTATGCCTACATGATGAGTGTGATGCGCACTCTCTGGGGAATGGACACGCTTGAAGTTCTGACTCAGGGGGATGGGGCTGGGAGGAGGGGATGGGTGTATACCTATATGATGAGTGCGATGTGCACTGTCTGGGGAATGGACATGCTTGAAGCTCAGACTCGGGGGGGGGATAAGAGAGGAATGGGCAATATATATAACCTGAACTTTGTACCCCCATAATAAGCTGAAAGAAAAAAAAAAGATACATCAGAATTTGGCCATCTCTTAATAGAGAGTTTAGGTAAATGAAGAATTTTGAATTCAGTTTTGTATGAATTACTTATATTACAACATATGCATCCATCTAGAATCTACTGCTGAGTGTATTTTCAGTGGTAGAATGTAATAGAATGATTTCTGGTGTGGATTTAAAATTTGGAATAATTTTTCTTTACCTAATATTTCAATCTTAGAGAATTTATTTTACATGACTTTATTTCAGTTGGTGCAGTGCACAGTACATAGTTTTCATTTTTAGTCATCTAACTGTGGCCAACAATTTGGTCATTCTCTCTAGAGGAATCTCAGATCATGGCAGCTTTTTGATTGAAAATTTCATAAGTGATTTGGGATGCAATCCTGTTATCTGTACTGACAGTGGCCAGAGGTGGGACAGTGAGCCCCACATACCCAGTTAGTGTCTTCCATACCATAATCATCAGCACCAGGAAGTCCAGGTGTCCTTAGCTTAAAACAAAAGCATTAAAGCCCCTTTCATATTCTGTGCTGGATTCTGAATCTGCTGGTAAATATCAGAGTTCCCTTGCTTATGAGTGACAAATGGAATGACAAAAACAGCACAAAAACTACATATTTTTGATACGGTTCACCTAAGCTCATGACAAAGATCCAGGCTCAGTATTTAGAACAATGCTACGCTTCAAAGATTTTTATTTTTTTTATTTTTATTTTTTTTGTTGAGACAGAGTCTCACTTTGTTGCCCAGGCTAGAGTGAGTGCCGTGGCGTCAGCTTAGCTCACAGCAACCTCAGACTCCTCGGCTTAAGCGATCCTACTGCCTCAGCCTCCCGAGTAGCTGGGACTACAGGCATGCGCCACTATGCCCGGCTAATTTTTTTTTCTATATAGATTTTTAGTTGTCCATATAATGTCTTTCTATTTTTAGTAGAGACGGGGTCTCGCTCAGGCTGGTCTCGAACTCCTGACCTTGAGCAATCCACCCGCCTCGGCCTCCCAGAGTGCTAGGATTACAGGCGTGAGCCACCGCGCCCGGCCCAAAGATTTTTATTGATTAGTTTTTTTATTTGAATTATAACACTATATGTATTTATCATGTAAATGGGATGTTTTGAAGTATATATGTATATATATAATACACACATATGTATACACAAATGCATACACATGCACACATTGTCTGATGCTTATTCTAGTTTATTAACAGATGCTTTACTTCTTATAGTTATCACCTTTGTGGTGAAGAACACTTCTCATTGACTGTTTCAGAATATTTTAAAAATACAATGTAGCACCATTAAATAAAATAAGCATGCTGTACAGTAGATCTCTTAAATTTATTCTTTCTATCTAACTGAAATTATGTATCCTTTGAAAGACATTTCCCCAATCCTACTGTTTCCTAAAACCCTAGCCTCTGATGTCACCATTTTCCTTTGTACTTCAGTGAGATCAAAGATGATGAAGCATGTGTCCGTGACTGGCTTATTTCAATTAACATGTTCTCCATGTTCACTCGTGTGACTTAATATGGTAGAATTTTTCTATTTTGTGGATGAATAGTATTTCATTATGTATACATGTTCCATTTTATTTATTCATTCTTCAATGATGGAAAAGTAAATTGAGAATCTATCTTCACTATTGTGAATATTGCTGAATAAATATGCAAGTGAAGATGTTTCTTAAACATACTGATTTCATTTTAGAAGTATGTATAGACAATGGTGTGATTGCTGTGACATATGGTTATTTTATCTTTAATTCTTAAAGAAATATTTATACTATTTTTCACAATGTACTGATTTGCATTCACACCAACTGTGTACCAGCATTCCCCTTTTTTGTGCGTGTTTGCCCATATTTGTTATATCATATCTGTTTAATAGTAGTCATTCTAACAGGACTGAGTTGACATCTGATAGCAGCTTAGATTTGTCATTTCCTGATGATTACTGACCTTGAGAATTTGTCAATTATATGGTGGCCATTTGTAGGTCTTCTTTTGACAAAAACCTACTTAAGTCTATTGCCCTTTTTTATTATTGTGGGTAAATATTTGTTGTATATGGTTATGGGGTTTATGTGATAATTTGAAATAGGAATACAGTGTGAATTAATCATGATAATTGTGTTAGCCATCACCTCAGACATTTATCATTTCTTTGAGTTAGGAACATTCTAATTTCATTCTTTTAGTTATTTTAAAGTATACCCTAACTAATTGTTTACTATAGTCACTTTGTTGTGCTATCAAACATAGTTCATTCTAGGTAATTATATGTTTGCACCCATTAACCATCCTCAATTTATCCCTCTACCTGCCATGCTTTCCAGCCTTTAGTCACCATGATTCTACTCTATGCTTTCATGAAATCAATTGGTTTTAGTTTAGCTCCCACATATCACTGAGAAGATGAAAGATTTCTTTTTCAGTGTTTGGCTTATTTCACTTAACCTAATGTTCTTCAGTTCCATCCATGTTGTTGCAAATGGCAGAATTTCATTCTTTTTTCTGGCTATATAATATTCCATTATCCCTTATGAATATAGATGCAAAAATCCTCAATGAAATTTTAGCAAATAGAATTCAGCAACACATCAAAAAAATAATTCACCGTGACCAGGTGAGCTTATTCCAGGGATACAAGTCTGCTTCAACATACGCAAATCTATGAAAGCAATTTGCCTCATAAATAAAAACAAGAACAAATATCATATGATTCTTTCAATAGATGCAGAAAAAGCATTTTACAAAGTCCAGTATCCCTTCATGATAAAAACTCTGAACAAAATAGGCATAGATGGGTCATACCTTAAAATTATTAAATCCATTTCTGACAAACCCATGGCCATTATCATACTGAATGAGGAAAAATTGAAACCATTCCCACTTAGAACCAGAACCAGACAAGGCTGCTCACTATCACCTCTTCTATTCAACATAGCATTGGAAGTTCTTGCTAGAGCAATTAGACAATAGAGGGGTATTAAGGGCATCCAGATGGGTGCACATGAAATCAAACTCTTGCTCTTTGCCAATAGCATGATATTATATCTAAAAACCCCAAGGACTCAACCAAGAGACTCCTAGAATTGATAAATGAATTCAGTAAAGTCTCAGGATACAAAATGAATACACACAAATCAGAGGCATTCATATATACCAATAGTCAAGCTGAATTTCAAATCAAAAACGCAATACCTTTTACAGTAGCCTCAAAGAAAATTAAATATCTAGGAATATATTTAATGAAAGATGTGAGAGACATATACAGGGAGAACTACAAGGCACTAAGAAGAGAAATTATAGATGATGTAAACAGATGGAAAATCTACCTTGCTCATGGATTGGTAGAATCAATATCATTAAAATGTCCATACTACCTAAAGTGATCTACAGAATTAATGCAATCCCTATCAAAGTTCCATCATTATTCTTTACAGATCCAGAAAAAGCAATTCTATGCTCAGTATGGAACCAGAGAAGACCACGTATAGCCAAAGTAATCTTAAGTAAAAAGAACAAACTAGGAGGTATCGGTCTACTAGACTTCAAGTTGGACTACAAGGTAAATTGTACTACAAGTGTAACTAAAACAGCATGGTACTGGCACAAGAATAGACACATAGACCTTTGGAACAGGACGGGAATCCAGAGATGAAACCATCCGCATATGGTCATCTAATCTTTGACAAAGCAGACAAAAATATACACTGGGGAAAAGAATCCCGTTTCCATAAATGGTGCTGGGAAAACTGGATAGGTACATGCAGAAGATTGAAACTAGATCCCCACCCTCTCACTTCTTACAAAAATCAATTCAAGATGGATAATAGACTTAAACCTAAGGCATGAAACCTTAACAATCCTAGAAGAAAATATAGGGAAGACTCTTTCAGACATTGGCCTAGGCAAAGAATTTATGAGGAAGACCCCCAAAGCAATCACAGCAGCTACAAAAATAAATAAATGGGACCTGATCAAATTAAAAAGCTTTTGTACAGCCAAGGAAACTATCATTAAAGCGAATGGACAACCTACAGAATGGGAGAAAATATTTGTTCTCTACACATCCGATAAAGGGCTGATAAGAGGAATCTATCTAGAACTCAAAAAAATCAACAAGGAAAATCAAACAGCCCCATCAATAAATGGGCAAAGGAAATGAACAGAAACTTTTCAGAAAAAGACAGAATAATGGCCAGAAAACATATTAAAAAATGCTCAACATCTCTAATCATTAGGGAAATGTAAATCAAAACCACAATGAGATATCTCCTAACCCCTGTGAGATTGGCCTCTATCAAAAAATCCCCAAACAACAAATGCTGGTGAGGATGTGGAGAGATTGGAACACTCTTACACTGCTGGTGGGACTGCAAGTTGGTGCAATCTCTGTGGAAAAGAATCTGGAGATACGTCAAAGAGCTAAAAGTAGAAATACCATTGACCTAGCAATAACACCATTACGCATCTACCGAAAAGAGCAAAAGACTTTCTATAATAAAGACATCTGCACCCGAATGTTTATGGCAGCACAATTCACTATTGTAAGGATGTGGAAACAGCGTAGGTGACCATCAGTTCATGAGTGGATTACTGAAATTTGGTATTTGTATACAATGGAATATTACTCAATTATAAGAAATGACAGTGATCTAGCACCTCTTATATTTTCCTAGATTGAACTTGAGCCCATTATCCACAGTGAGGTATCACAAAATTGGAGGAATAGCCTCCACATGTATTCGCTATCAAATTGGTACTAAGTGATCAACACTATGGTGCTCACACAGTAGTAATATTCTCCAGGGATTAGGGTATTGCAGGGGGTAAACTCACAACTAATGGTCACAGACAGAGTAAGCATTGTAGAGGGGAAGGGTATGCCTCTATACCTCACTTGGGTGAGGCAAAGACATAAAATGTAACCAGAAGATATTTGCACTTCAGTGTTTATTGCACTGTGATTCACAATGTCTAAAATGTGGAATCAGATTAAGTGTTTATCAGGGGATGAATGGATAAAAAATATGTGGTGTATGTACACATTGGAATATTATTTAGGCATGAAAAAGATGGAAATTTTGTCATTTGCAGAAACATGGATGAAACTGGAGGACATTATATTAAGTGAAATAAACCACGCACAGAAAGACAAATATTACATTTTCACACTCACATATGGGACCTAAAAAAAATTTATCTCAAGGAGGTAGGGAATAGAATGGTGGCTACTAGAGATTGGTAAGGGTGGTGGGAAGGGGTAATGAAGAGGTGTTGGTGAAGGGATAATTCTGTTAAATAGAAGGAAAAAGTTCTAGTGTTCAATAGTGCAATAGAGCAACTATAGTTAACAACAATTTATTATATTTCAGAATAGCTAGAAGTCTTCAAATGTTCCCAACATAAAGCAATGATAAATGTTTCAGGTGAATCATGTCCCAATTACTCCGATTTGATCATACTATGTTATATGCTTGTAACAAAATATAACATGTACTCCATGAATATGTACAATTATGTATCAATAAAAAATGTAAAACAATAATATTCCATTGTATATATTGATCACAGTCTCCTTATCAAATGATACAATGAAAGACACTTAAGTTGATTCCATATCTTGGCTATTGTGAAATGTGCCACAGTAAACATGGGAGTGCATGTATCTTTTTGATACACTGAATTCCCCACCTTTAGATAGATAACCAGAAAGGGGATTGCTATTTTTAGTTTTTGAGGAACCTTTATACTCTTCTGCATAGTGGTTGCACTAGTTTATATTCCCAATGACACCATATGAGGGTTCCTTTTTCTTCAGATCCTCTCCAGCATTCATTATTGCCTGTCTTTTTGATAAAAGCTCATTTAAGTGGGGAGAGATGGTATCTCATTGCAGTTTTGATTTGCATTTAACTGATGACTAATGATGTTGAGCATTTTTTCATATACCTGGAGGCCATTTGTTTGTCTTCTTTTGAGAAATGTCTATTCAGATAATTTTGTTCATTTTTGATTGAATTGTTTGACATTTTTCCACCTGAGTTTTTGGAGCTCCTTCCATATTCTAGTTTCAATCCTTTAACAGATCGATATTTTGCAAATATTTTCTCTCATTCTGTGGGTTGTCTCTTCACTTTTTTCATTGTTTCTTTTGCTGTGTAGAAGCTTTTTAGCTTGATGGAATCCCATATGCCAAATGTTGCCTTGGTTGCCTGTGCTTTGGGGGCATTACTCAAGATGAATCAAATGATTTTTCTACTTTAGATCCTTGATTTATCTCCATATTACTTTCCATAGAGTTTTTACTATTTTGCAGTCCCACCAGCAGTGTATGAATGTTCCTATCTCTCCACATCCACTCCAACTTTTGTTGTTTTGGGACTATTTGATAAAAGCCATTCTCACTGGAGTTAAGTGATACATCCTTTTGGTTTGTATTTCCCTGAGGATTAGAGATGTTGAGTATGCACTTATAGTAGTAAGATTCATACGGTGTCAGGCAGGAGGGAGGGAGAAGGAAGGGATGGGTACATTCAAACCTAATGCATCATCTGGGGGATAGACACACTTGTAGCTCTGACTCAGGTGGGCCACAGGCAATATATGTAACCAAAACATATTTATCCCCATAATATGCTGAAATAAAAATAAAAATTAAAAAAGCCCTTGAAAACACCAATGTCCTCAACCATTTCCTTATTGTTTTCTTTGAGTAACTCTGTAGTTTCAAGTCTTAGATTTAAGTCTTTAATCCATTTTGATTTGATTTTGATATATGGTAAGAAATGAGGGGATACTTTCATTCTTTTGCATATGGAAATCCAGTTTTCCCAGCATTCTCTATTGAAGAGACTGTTCTTTCCCCACTCTATGTTCTTGGCAACTTTGTTGAAGGTAATTTTACTATAGATGTGTGGATATATTTCTGGGATCTCTATTATGTTACATTGGTCTATGTGTCTATTTTTAGGCCAGTGCCATGTTATTTTGTTCACTACAGCTCTGAAAAATAATTTTAAGTTAGGTAATAAATTATAATTCTTCCAGTTTTCTCCTCTTTGCTGAGAATGGCTTTGAATATTCTGGGTCTCTTTGGGTTTCTATAAACTTAGGATTATATATTTTTTTTATTTCTGAGAAAAATGCCATTGGTATTTTGATGGAGATTCCATTGACTCTGTATATATTTTTTGGTAGTAGGGACATGTTAACAATATTGATTTTTATCAATCCACTAACATGGCATATATTTCCATTTTTATATCCTTTTCAATGTCTTTTATCAATTTTTTGTAGTTTTCATTATACTGATCTGCCATCCCTTTGGTTAAGATTATTCCTAGGTATTTTATTTTATCATTAGTAGCTATGGTAAATGGGATTACTTTCTTGGTTTCTTTTTTAGAGTATTTACTGGTGGTATATAGACATGCTGCTGATATATGTTCATTTTGTATCCTGCAACTTTGTTGAATTTGTTCTTTAGTTCTAAAAGTTTGTTGTGGAGATTTGCTCCTTTTAATAGTTACTGTTTTTTGTTGTATAGTTTTTTGAGTTCCTAATGTATTTTGGCCATTAAACCATTAGATGTATAACTTACAAATATTTTCTCCAATCTGTATGTTGTTTTATCATTCCATTCTATCTTGTGATGTGCAAAAGCTCTTAATTTAATGTGATCATATTTCTCTTTTATTTTCATTTATTTATTTATTTTTGTATTGCCTGAGATTTTGAAGTTAAGTCCAAACCACATTATTCAGACTGATGTCATGAAGCTTCCCTATGATTTTGGAGTAGTTTCAAAGTTTCAGGTCTTACATTTAAGCCTCTAATCCATTTTAGTTGGTTTTTTATATATGGTGTTAAATGATGGTCTTATTTCATTCTTCTACATGTGGATACCTGTTGTCAAAACAACACTTATGGAAGAGATTGTCCTTGATTCATTATTAGTCCTTGTCACCTTTGACTAAAATCAGTTAGCTGGAAATGTATACATTTATTTTGGTCTCCACTGTGCTCCATTGGCCTATATGTCTGTTTTTCTGGTTGTATTGTACTGTTTTGGTTACTAAAATTTGATGTATCAATTCAGCAAGTGTGATGAAGTTAGCTTTGTTTTTTGTTTTTGCTTAGTTGCTTTGCTCATTCAGGGTCTTTTGTGATACTATATGAATTTTGGATTTTTTAGAAATTTTTGTGAAAACTGTCATGGGTATTTTGATGAAGATTGCATTCAATTTCTAGATCATTTTGTGTGGCATAGACATTTTAATAATATTAATTATGCAAATAAATGAATAAGGGATATCTTTCCATTTATTTTGACTTCTTAAAGTTCCTACCTCAATGTATAGATTGTTCACATTTTGAATAAAATTTATTTCCAAAAAATTTTTTTTTGTAGCTACTGTATATGGGAATGTTTTCTTGGTTTCCTTTTCAGTTATTTTATTGTTAGCATATAGAAATGCTACCAACTTTTTATGTTGATTTATATCCAGCATGTTTACTGAATTTATTATTTCTAACAGATTCTTCATAGAATCTTTAGCGATTTCCACAAATAAATCATATCATTTGTAAACAAGTACAATTTAACTTCTCCTTTTCCCATCTGGAAGCTTTTGATTTTGTTCTCTAATTTCTATGGCTTGGACTTCCAGGACAATGTAGAATAAGAGTGCTGAAAGTAGGCATCCTAGTTACATTCCAGAGAGAAAGGTTACAACTTTTTTTTTTCTATTTGTGATGATGTTAGGTATGCATTTGTCATATATGACCTGTATTGGGTTGAGGTGCAGTTGTTCTATTTCTAACATGTTGAGAATGTGTATTATGAAGGAATGTAGAATTTTGTCCTTGGGTCTGCCATTTTGGTCAGAATATGGGAAGATGGATCCAAAATTGCAGGATACCATGAAGGCATTGTATCTAACATGACCTGTTTATCATGTCTACTGTGAATGTCTGATTCCCTAAACATAATTGAGTCACAGGGATTGTCATCTGCTTTGTTCATTGGATTATGCCATAACCATTTTCAGAAAGGGGACATGCCTTATGGGAGTGGGTTAAATATATGTTGCAAAGATATAAGAAAATAATAAAGTGTTTACCTTTGTACAGTTATCAATTTCATCTTTCTTTTATGTGGCTTCTGTTATGCATTGTATATTGTCAATATGATTCAGACGTATAGTAACAAAATAAATCTAAATAAACTGGTGGTCATTTTCCATATATTAATTTCTGTTACTAGAATACCATTCTTAAAACATGGGGATCATTATCTCTTAAAAGCAATATTATTCAGGTGTTTCTTCTGGGCCCAAAATGTTGGTAGAACCTGAGTGTACTGCGGGTGCTGATGTGTATTTGTGGGAAGTATTAGATTTTTGGTTTTGGCAGTTTAGATAAATAGATCCATTTCATATATTGGTAGAAAGAGTAACAAACACTTAACCAACTGTGCAAATTGTCCTTTAAAATATTGTACACATCCATCTATTCAAGATCAATGATCTACATCAGCTATGGATTTCTAAATATGATACACACACAACTGTTAAAATTTCTGCCTTGCTTTCCAAATTTATATTTTGGGCAATTTCTGAATGTATAGAAATTGACCTGACAAGGTAATAGCAAAATTTCCTGCATGTAGTAAATCTTCAAGGAAGAAGCACTATGTGATTATTTTGATTCACTTTCTATATGTCATAACAAGAAAAATTGTATGGATTATTTTCCATATAATTTGAAAGTTATATGTCAGTGAATTCCTCCTAAGTCTGGAAAACTTATGTAAGGATTATCTGGAGTAGAAAGTAAACTAAGAAAGATCAAGACAATTTTGAGATTAAAGGGACCATTGGCTGGCAGTGTAATGGCCCCCCAAGGATGACCACATCCTAATCACTGGCTTGCATAAATATGTTAGGCTGTGTCACAGGGGAGAATTAAGGTTCCAGATGAATTTAAGGTTGCTAATCAGCTGCCTTTAAGATAAAGATATTACCCTGGGTTATCTGGATGGTCCCAATGTAATCACCAGGGTCCTTCAATGGGTAATCCGGAGTCAAGAGACTCAGTGTCAAAATGAGGCAACGTGAGAACAATGTGACTCACCATTGATGACATTGAAGTTGGTAAGGAGGCAGAAAGGAGCCAAGGACTTAGGTGGCCTCTAGAAGCCGGAGAGAAAAAACAAACAAGAAAATAGTCTGTGGAGATAAACCTGATCCTGGTGACACCTTAATTTAGCTTAATAAGACGATTTTGGTCTTTTGACCTCCAGAAATGCAATGTAATAAATACATGCTGTTTTACGCATCTAAGTGCGTAATAACATGTTACAGCAGGAAGTGGGAACTAACTCAGGAATATTGTCACATTTTATGAAAAGTTTTTCAAAAAAATCATCTTCATATTAATAAAATCCTATTTCCATTCTGTCAAAATCAATGATTTTTTTTTAACTGTTGGCAAGACTCCATTATATCTCCTTCTAGGAAATGAGCTATCGGCAATAAGTCAGAATATTAAAAAGTCAGAAAAGATGCAATAAACAGAAGAATTCTGGCTTCCAATTGTTACATCTGGTGATTCCTTTTCCATTATCATAGAATTACTTTATTTTATCTAGGCAAGCACTATTGACTAATTTTAAATGCTAATTTTATTGTAAGGGAATGTAGGATATTAATAAATGCATTTAGGGGGGCAGTTACTTTATGAGCATAGATAATGGAAGGCTTGGTTTTGCTTGAGTTTGAAATAGGTGTACAATAATTATTTAACATACGCAATAATGCAGAGAGGCTGATTATTTTTTTCCCTTGATTTATACATCATCCTTTCCTTTTTTATATTTTTATTTTTTATTTCAGCTTATTATAGGGGTACAAAAGTTTAGGTTATGTATATTTCCCATGTCCTCCCCACCCCCCGAGTCAGAGCTTCAAGTGTGTCCATTCCCCAGACAGTGCACAATGCACTCATTATAGACCCATCCCCCCACATATGTCCGACACCCAATTAGTGTTATTCCCAAATGTGCACTTAGGCTGATTATTTAAAAATTTTTATGAGCTAGCCAAGGTTACTCATGGTAATTGAATTAAATAAAAGTGATAGTAGTGGAAAAAATAACATCAATGTGAGTTCTATAGTTTTGGTGTTCAGACACAAAACGTGCTTCTTTTTAACTATTCAGAAGAAAAACTTTCCAGCCTTGTTACCATAAAAAAAGTCATTTATTTCCAATCTGGCATTGGAATCTGAGCAAACGCTTTTTGTTGTGCACACATTCACACGCCATATTGAACACAAGCATAAGACCACCAATGTGACTACCAGTAACTTGGCCCTTGTCCACACAGTGGTGCTCCTCATTGATATCTTTGTGGTATCTCCAGAATGCTTTGAGTCATTGTCTTTTCAGAATGACTTCAATGTAAAACAATTTTCTACAAGAGAAGAGTGATGAAAGGCCTCTCCATCTGCATTACCTACATCCTGAGTGTGCTCCCAGTCATCACCGTGAGCCTCAGGACCTCCTGGTTGGCCAGTTATGAACAAATTCACAAAATACATTTCAAAATATTTTCTTCTTTTTTATGGTAGTTTGTCTTTCAGTAGCAACTTGCTCATCTGCACTGTGGTATCTTCACATGTGACCTAGACCAATCTGATGGTTCTGACTACATTTTTCTCTCTTCCTTCCATGAGCTACATCATCAGGGAAAAGTCACTCTGACAATATACATGGATGTCTTTCTTGTAGGAGTTAAGTTGCTTTCAAGTGTGTACATGGTGATCCTCTTGTTCAGGTATCACAGGTGTTCTCAACACCTTCATAGCACCAGCTTCTTCCCAAGAATCTTTCCAGAGAAAAAGGACATCCAGATCATCCTGCTACAAGTGAGTTTCTTTATGGTCATGTACTGTGTGGACCTTATCATTTCACTTTATAAAGATCTGTATAATTTGACTTTTTTTTTTTACAGTATGCATTTCTTTATAATTAGAAAAAGAAGAAAAAGTGTTGTTTCCATTTGGTAGGTGAAGAATAGTTTCATTTTCATCAATATTTGTAGCATATGTTAGTTTACAGCACAAACCTGTGAAAGCCCAGAGGAAAAATTAACACACAAAAAAATCACATCTGCAAAAAGTGAGTGGTTTATCTTTGCATGACAGCAAACTTCAAGGTGAAAACTGGTCAGAATCCACCATTGCTCCAGCTCACTGGATAAACCTAGCACCTGCCAGGGGGAAAGCAGAGGGCAGGGAAGGCCAAGCTACAGCTTCTTTCCTCCCCGCAACTCCTTTTCATGGAAGTTTCCTATTACTAAGTAGAAAATGGACTCAGAATGCAATGTGTACCTTTGGGGATTCACGTAGAGAGACACAGAATAGAATATGAGGTGATTGAACACACCTAGAGGCAGAGCTCCAGGCTAAGATTCAAAATGCACCATGAACTTGTGTAAAGTAAAGATGTCACTCAGCCTCCTCTCAGTGTTAATTTTCTAACCTGTTAAATGAGGATTATATGCCTACTTGATTAATTTGATTTGAGGGTTAAATTCATCAAGGTATTTAAAAGTGCCTTCTACAAGTGTTCCCATTATTAAAAAAGTAGTATTAGACTGCAAAACACACAAAAGGAATGATGTCAATGAGACCAAAGACAAGATGTCCAGCTTGCTAAGCAGCCTCAGCAGCATCAGAATGAGTGAGATCAAGTAACTAGAATTGTTCACAGCTCCACTGGAGTAGATGAACATGGGGCTACAACAAGATAAATAGTGGCCAGTGTACAGTGACTTAGGTAGTGAGGGTGGAATCCTTAAAGACCCTGTGACACACAGTTACACAACTGGATCCCAGGAAACAACTGGAACAAACCAGACAACCCAGCAGATATTTCCAGGAATGAGGTGAGCAGGGTAGGATCAGAGCCACAAAATCTAAACAGAAGACACCAAGCCACAAGGAGCACCCAGCTCTGTGAACAGCAGCTGTGATTGAATCAGGACTGAGCTTCTGAGACAGTCACTGTGGGGACTGCTGAGAGCACAATCCAAACAGCATTGCCTCTGAACACAGATCACAACACCCTCTTCTCCATTAATCCTCCCTTTAATATGGTGGATACTCTTATGTTACAACATCCCCATCCATCACTTGTGGGATATTGGAAACTCCCACCTAAAGAGGGCTTAGGAAGGAGTAGGAAGACAATACTTGAGGAATAGGAAGCGATGCATGCCCTTCACCATACAGACTGTCTGCACAAGCCTTATTTAAAATCAGAAAGGAGCCTCAGTATTGTCCTGTGGTCTCCTCCTTCTTTTGCCATGCTTATCGATGACACAATGATTTCTTTCCCTTTCATTACAAAAGTGCTGATGAATGAACGTGTAATTATTTCTAAAGAAGTAAACTCTTCACAGAGTAATAGGGTCCAATTTCCATGGTCGGGTTTTTCAATTCTTTTGATAGTATCCCATAGTCAAAAATTACAAATGAAAGCTATTGGAATGTGTACTATAAATAAGGTCTTATTTTCATGTATATTAACAGCCAAGGTTTTACAGATTATGTATAACAACATGAAAGCTGGCACCATCTGGGAACTTTTTAAAAACTGTCCCTGAGGGCATAAAACTTTAGGGACATCTATCATTAAGAGGCTACATGCAAACAGAAGTTCTTCTGGATGTTTCCTTTCTCTAGACAGAAAAATTCAACAGAACAGCCCCAGGAGTTAAGGTACATCCCTGACTACTATCATCCAGGACAGAGATATAAAACCTGACGGGCTTCAAATGCCCCTCAAATGCTCCATACCTTGAAAGTCACTTCCACAAAGCTGAAACACTTTTTCTGTTCTGAGGGATCAGGTCACTATCCGTGTTTCTGAGACACTGGCCAGTCAGGCCTGAGTTGAGATGAGGGTGATCAATTTCAAGTGTAAAGAACTTGAACCATAATCACTTCCAGGTTGATTTGAGGTGGGGAAGGGCCTGTCCACGTAATGGGTTGGTGAAGGTAGCCAACCACACATGCCTGGGAATTGGGGTTTTCCCTTCTGCTCTTAGCGGATCCTGGGTAATGCAATAATTAGCATGTCTCACCTTCCACACCTGGGTATCAGTGAAAGGGACAATTCCGCAAAGGCACAGTCCATGTCATCCCCTGCAAAACTCTCAAGTTGTTCACAGGTAGGCCAGGTGTTTGATTTCTCCTAAAAGCAGTGGAACTGTTGCTCTGGCTGGAGAAAGCTGGCGAGGGGTGGGGCGGGGGGCGGTCAGCAGCACAATGGACAGTGTTGTGGGCGTCACTCTGTTTCCATAGCAATTTAGGAAAGCAGGCGGCTCTGTGACCTGGAGGAGGCGAATAATCTGGAAAGATCTCCTGGTGCTGGTGGGAGAGGAAAAGGAGCCATACAGCTGAAGGTGGAGCGAGCAGACCGGGCAGATTAAGGTAAATGCGAGGTCTACTTCTCAGCCGCACACCCTCCTCAACTGCCCCGCCTGGACTGGCCCTTTATTTCTGCCCAGAGTAGGTCATAAGGAGGGCGACAAGGAGGCAACAGCCAGCTTCCTTTGGAAAAGTGGAGGCACGGACTTCCCTGTCCCTCCTTCCATACCTGCGCACTGCCCGCGAGCCTGGCGCATGCTGGGATTGTAGTCCTACAGCTCTGCAACCAAAGGCCTGGCAGCGGTGACCAGACTACAGCTCCCAGAATGCAGGGCGAGGTGTGCGGCTCCCTACCCCTCCTTCCAGGGGTCCCCATGACCCCTGAGCCCGATGCATGCTGGGATTGTAGTCCGGCCTCCCTGCACCCAAAAGGCTGAGCTGGTAAAGGATTAAGATACTCTGCAAGCCCTGAGAAATCCCCACCTTTGGCCCACCCCAACATGCATGGCCAGAGCATTTTCACTTGGCGGACGGGAACCTGGCTGTTCTGAAACCTCTCCTGTCTTTGGGGAGTGAGCATAGTCAGGACGACCTGTCTCCCCCTGTAAGTGTGAATCCACATCTTCAGGAGATGCCATCTTCTGACCTGTCTTGTCTGTACAGACCAGCTAGGAACCCAGGGGCTCTCTCAGTTTACTCAGCATTGCCATGGTTACAGTTGTCCTCCCCGCCCCTTCCATTCACCGTCTTCTTCATATTTCCCTCCACCCTTCCTCACATTCCCTTTTGTCAACCCTGCCTTTCCTGCCCCACCCCCTCTCCTCTGCCTTGCCCTTTTGGACATGCACAGTACTGTTCCTCCATAAGAATGGCACTGAAGGCCTATGGGCCTGGAAGTTCTCAGGCTCCTTGGGAACCAGGCAGAAAGTTCCCTGCCTGGTGAGTGCCTAATACTGGCAGTTCATTGCCTAACATGAAAATGCCTGGTCCCTGGTAACCTGGCACTTGCCTTTTCAATGCCCCCATTCTCTGTATTTCTCCAGGCTGCTACAAATTCCACTCTGCACCCTGGGAGCACCCCTTGGATGACCAGATTGGCAGCATAACTCACATCTGGGTTAGGTCCCTTAGGGGGATGCTCCTGCCACTACCAGGAGGAAAAAACATAACAGGGGAGAAAGGTCTGACCCCTGATTGATACAGTTAGGAAACTCAGTCACATGGAAGAGACACCCAAAGCTGTTTGGAGGCCACATCTGCCACTTCTCTGACTCCCACCCAGGCTGGTTCCAAAGTCCTTGCCATTTTCTCTGCCCCTCCAAATACTTGGTTCCCATCTCCTGGCCTTCACACTTTCTTGATGAGCAGACACTGCTTAGTGTGTTTCCTTTTGTGAAGATTTTTAAATTTTCTGGAAAATTTTCTGTGGAGACAGACAAGAAGAATAAATTCAATTATAATGGGGACTGGTGCAAGTTCAATTTCCTTTTATTTGAGGAACAAATGGATCCACACTGCCTGGTGGAGTTTCCACTGGGCTCCTCTGAACCCTAAGGGCTCCATGGCACAGGAGAGGGAGCTTTGTGGAGGCTAAAGTAACTCCTCTTGGATGCTAAAATGGCACGTTTACTTCTGATTAACCCCTGTTCTGGGAATGCCTCTCAGAGTTTTACTTTATCAACTGCTCTGTGTGTAAGAGCACATATTACCATAAATCCAGCCCTTACATCAAAACAAACGTGAAGTTATCACACAAATTACAGGCCATGAAGTACACAGCATTGGTATTTTTGTCTTTTCTTGAAAGGGCAAATTTAATTGTCCTGCACCTTAACATGTACACCCTTTCCCTATAGTATATAAACACTGTGTCTAGGGTGTGACAGGATGGGGATCCACCTGTCTTTTTGCTACCTAGGACCATGCACCTGTCCATAAACCCCCCAGTAAGACCCTCTACTGTCAAACTGATTTGTCTGCCTCTTTATTTGGTTTCTTGACTTCTTCTGCATTTGGGCATCACTTTGCATGTGTGGGAATTTTACAAAACAATTGATGAGCTAGCCACCACTAGTCCAATAACCAAAGTATAAGCATGAGGAAGGAAGTTTTGGAGTGGAAAAACTGGGGTGTTACTCCTCATCTAGTTCAGGTGGTGTTGCCAATTTGTGAGATGCATGTGGACTACTGAGTACAGGGATGCTCCTAAAATGCCAGAGGGACTAAACAAGTTTTTAGTAGAAAAATGCATTACACCCTAGAGTAAGGAAGATAACCATGTGGCATTAACCGTGGATTGGCCATTACTAGGAACTTTGCAAGTGGTCACAGAAGCCAGTTATCAGCTGAGATGAAGGTACAAAAGCTAGGTGAAGAATTACTGTTAGAAAAGCATATGAAAACCTCCACATTCATGTTATCCGTCAGATTTGTGGATAAGTTTGAAACTGAGAAGCTACAGCTAGAAACTCTATCTTCCTGTTTTGTGCAGCTTGAAGGATGGATGTGTGAGCATGTGACAGTCCATCTATGCTCAACAATTTCAGGGACAATTAAATCATATAATTACTCTAACTGAATAAGCAGAAAGTTAGAAAGACAGGATTTGTATGAAGGGATTCTGCACCCTGGAGACATGAGATTTGCAAGAAATAAATTTAATGTACAGCAGAAAAACTAAGTTGGCTTTGAGAATTTGTAAGGTCCAGTTTGCTTGTACATCATCAACTCTTCTGAAATTTGTTTTGATCATTGTTTCCATTTTCTTCTGAAGATAGGTACACACACACACACACACACACACACATGCATTTCTTCCTCTATAGTTCTCTTATACACAGTTTATTTTTAGCTTGAAATATTATTCTGCATTCAATGTAAATCTAAACAAAACATCTTTATGTGTTCAACTAGCCCAGAAAAGGACCATGTGCAAAGAAAAATATTGCATAAAATTTTATGAATAGTGATTTAAAATTTAAAGGTATGGCTTTGAATTATGCTCCCATATAATCTTTATTGTAACTATATCAACATACCCATAGTTACAAAAAAAGAGAAAAGGACACAAAATTGTAACTATGAGAGAAATATTACAATATTATTGAAAGTTTAGGTCCTCAAAAAAATAGATTACTAAAGAAGTTATTCCTTTGTGTTACCCAAATACTACATTATTTTTTTCTGTTAACTACAATCTTGGACAACATAAGATAGTTTAACACTGGTGGCAAGGTAACATTTCACTCATTGCACATCACTGTTAAAACATTGAAAACCATTTAGTTTTACTAATCAAAACAAATTAATTAACCCAGAGACTTAATAAAGAATTTTAAAACCCACTATATGCTCCTAGGTCACAAGCACTGAAAAAAGATTATTTTCTGTCTACTATAGTGATCTTAGAGTTATGTTTTCTTTAAATTTAAAGATTGAGGCTATTTAGTGCACATTGATTTTAATACATATACAACCTTTCAGATAGGAGTTATCTTCACTTTCCTCTGATATATGTGAAGATGTTCTTATTGCTATAACATCAAATAACATTCAATATTTCTATGTCCTCTAGCACATCAAATAGTATTTAAGATTTCTATCTCATTCTATTGTTCAGATATGTCAGTATTTTAAATAATTGGCCAGTTTTTTCTTACTTAAGGAGCAATTGGTAAAATGATTTATTTTGAAAATTTAGGACGTTTTTCTCTTACTTTAATACAGAAGAAAAAAACTGATTACCTACTGTACGCTTGCACATATCATTATTTTATGATTCCAACACCAACAGCATCTTTCATTATATTTTATTAATTTATTTTACATTTGCCATTAAGCTTTCATAAAAAATTGATATTAATCATATGCACCTAATATTTAATGGCCTCTCATAGCTCTGATGAAGAAACATCAGATCACATATTTTCATATAAACATTAGAAATGAAGGTATAATATAAACTAATTTAAGAATTGAATTACATAAATATTTGCTTTTCAAAAATTTCAAATCCTGTCTATACAAACTACCCACTGAATATAATTATGCCTGTCTAAATATCAATGTTCTTGTTCTTTTGAAAAATATGATCAGATAAATTATCTAATTGCTTTGATTTCACATTATTCTCTACAGTAAATACTCTGGGTTAGTGTAAAATCTGAAAATGTGCTTCAGCTTTTACTTGTGTAAATCCCCTGATGAACTTAGACTTATGTTTGGATTAAATACTTCCATACATTGCACCTGTAAAGTTTCTTTCCCTATGAACTCTCTGGAGATGTCTAAGTTGTAGGTATATTTGGAATAAAACTTTGTTCACATGTATTACACATATTGAGTTTCTGTAGTATGAAGTTGGTGATGTTGAGTAAGGTGTGAACTACAGTAAAAGATATTGTCACATTTTTTACACTTGTAAGGTTTCTGTCCAGTATGAATTCTCTGATGTTTTCTGAGGCTTGAAAACTGAGTAAGTTTCGCCACATTCTTCACATTTATAGGGCTTCTCTCCAGTGTGAATTCTCTGATGTTGAGTTAGGTCTGAAGGACGGTTAAAGGCTTTATCACATTTGTCATATTTGTAGGGTTTTTCTCCAGTATGAATGTTTTGATGTTGACTAAGGTTTGAACTAGAGTGGAAAAGCTTTGCCACATTCTTCACATTTGTAGGGTTTTTCCTCAGTATGAATGAATTTTCTGATGTTGTCTAAGGATTGAAAACTGAGTAAAAGTTTTGCCACATTCTTTACATTTGTTGAGGTTTTCTTCAGTATGGACTGTGTTATGTTTTCTTAGATTGAATGGCTGACTAAAGAGTTTCTAACATTTGTTATGTCTGTATGAATATTCTCCAATATGAATTCCCTGATTTTGAGAATATTTCCCTGACTGGGAAAAAGCTTCTATACATTCATTACATTTGTAGGAATAATCTTGAATATGGGTATCCTCATGGCTAACAAGCTTTAAACATTGATGAAAGACATTCTCACATGTTTTACATTTGTGCTGGTTCTCTGGATATTGACCTTTCTGATATATTCTAGAGCATGAGACTTGGTTCAAGTTTTTTCAGGTTTGTTGCATTGATAATTTCTCTCATCAATATAAATATCCTGGTAATTATTTAGGGTATTACTGGACATGTAAGGTTTTCCCAATTTTCTATTCCTTGTTATTGATTAAGCAATGATGATTGGATATACTCCTCACTATACTGATCACAGTTGTAGATTTTGGCATCTGGTCATAGTATTTGTTGGTGGAAGAATAATAAAGTTTTAATGAAGGACTCCTCAAATTGATCATATTTAGAAATATTCTCTTCAATTTTAAATCTCTGGTCTTCAGAAATATTTGAGTGAACACTTAATCCAATCTTATATCCAAAGTCCTGGGTTTCTCTGGTTATCTCAAAGACTGCTTATTGCTTCCTTTAATATGTAGTGCTGAAAATAAGTCAGATATAGTTTAAATGGTATGCTGATTCTAGTGAGAACAAAGGTGAATAACAATTACAGCAACAGAGAGACTGCACAACATACGGAATTCATCATGGAAGGTAAAGACTAAGCACTTTTAACAAGAAATAGGCAAAGCTTTTTAGGGGGAAAATATACAGAGTACTCCAGAGAAGACACATCCTGCCAACAATTTGGAGAAGTGCCCAGAATGTCCACTGTGGCTGTATGGTGCTAAATTTCCCCTGAACAAAGCCATTCAATAAAAGATGGAATAGGCAGCTTTTTTAAAATGACCAAAATCTCATCAAAAATGAACCAAGACGTCAAAATAACCAAGAAATATAGTCCAATAAAAGGACAACAATAATATTCAAGTGACCATAAAGAAGTGAAAATCTATGAAGTAATTTTATTTTTTTAATTTTATTTTATTTCAGCATATTATGGGAGTACAAATGTTTAGGTTATGTATACTGCCTTTGCCCCAGCTGAATCAAAACTTCAAGCATGTCCATCCCCCAGATGGTACGCACTGCACCCATTAGGCATGTATATATCCATCCCCACCTCCCCCTTCCCATCTGCCTGACACCCGATGAATATTATCACTATATGTGTACTTAAGTGTTGATCAGTTAATACCAAGTTGATGGTGAGTCCATGTAGTGCTTGTTTTTCCATTCTTGTGATACTTCACTTAGTAAAATGGTTCCAGCTCTATCCAGGATAATACAAGAGGTACCATATCACCATTGTTTTTTGTGGCTGAGTAGAACTCCATGGCATATGTATACCACATTGTATTAATCCACTCATGTATTGATGGGCACTTGGGTTGTTTCCACATCTTTGCAATTGTGAATTGTGCTGCTACAATCATTCTGGTGCTAATGTCTTCCTTATAGAATGCCTTTTGTTCTTTTGGGTAGATGCCCAGTAATGGGATTGCTGGATCAAATGGTAGTTCTACTTGTATCTCTTTGAGGTATCTCCATATTACTTTTGACAGAAATTGTACTAGTCTGTGGTCCCACATAAAGTAATTTTAAAAGTATTTAAAATAACTTTTTTAAAGATGCCCTGTTAGCTTAATGAGAACACAGACAACTAAAGAAAAAGAAGAAAATGCGTAAAGAAATTGAGATTATTAACAAAGAGATTTAAACTTGAAAAAAAACCCACAAATGTAAACTATGGAGCTGATAAATATAAAAACTGAATTTAAAGATTCACTAAAGCAAGTACAGACTTGGTGTAGAAGAAAAAAAAAAAACCAGCATGCTTAGTAATAAATCATTTGAAATTATAGACAAGAGAGAATAAAAAGAGAGACAGAGAAAAATGAGCAGGGAGTATACCTGAAGAAATAATGTCTGAGAACTTTCTAAAGTTGAAGATAACATAAAATTTAAAGAAGCTAAAACTACTCTAACTAGAAACAACAGAAAAAAACCCAAAACAAGACACATCATAATCAAAAATTTAAAAGTTACAAAGAGAATCTTGAAAATCAGCAAGAAAAAATGTGACTTGGCATGTACAAGGGCACTCCTATAGGATGATCAACAGATTTTTTTAGCAAAAAAACCTTGCAGGCCAGAAAGGTATAGGATGATACAGTCAAAGTGTTGAAAAAATGACAACTAACAACCAGAACACTATTTCTAGCACAAATTAAAATTAATATTAGTTGAAAATTAAAAATTAGTTGAAAACAAAAAATTTCAAAGATCAAAAAAGCTTAAACAATTTATATTCAAGGGACATACCCTACACAAATTGCTAAAAACTGTCAGTTCTTCATAATGAAAAGTAAAATATTAGCCACATAGTTATGTGAATATATCAAGTTCCATGGTAAATGTAATTGTGTGCATACATATAGTATTCTGTGTTATCATAATGATGGTGAATAAAATACTTTTAATTCTGCTATAGATTTGAATAGGCAAACCCTTAAAATAACCAAAAATTTGTGTTAATGGATACACAATACAAAAGTATATAATCTGTGATATCAACAGAATGCAATGTAAAAAGGCAGGGACTTTGTATTCAGTTAAAGTTTTCAGCTTAAAATAGTTTGTTATAATAGGCAGATTTTTAAAAATAATTATAGTAAACACAAACAAAATATCTATGGCATATACACATCTCAATGTTCTTGGGGTTTTAAAGAAAAAAGAAAAATATAATAAAATATAGTAGATACACAAAAGGAAATGAGAAAGGAATCAAAACATGTCACTACAAAAATCAGCAAAACACAAAGGAAGACAGTAAAAGAAAACAAGAACAAGATAGCTATAAGACTTACAGAAATAAATAAAATACAGGTTATACCCTTTAAGTATGTACTTTCTCTAAAATAAATTAAATCAATCAAAAGACATATTTTGCCTGAATAAATTGAGGAAGTATGATCCAACTCTACATTTTCTACAAAAGACCTACTTTTTTGGGGTGGGGGACACAGTCTCACTCTGTTGCCTGGGTTAAAGTGCCATGGCGTCAGCCTAGCTCACAGCAACCTCAAACTCCTGGGCTCAAGTAATCCTCCTGTCTCAGCCTCCCGAGTAGCTGGGACTACAAGCATGTGCCACCATGCCCAGCTGATTTTTTTCTATATATTTCTAGTTTATCAGCTAATTTCTTTCTATTTTTAGTAGAGACAGGGTCTCACTCTTGCTCAGGCTGGTCTCAAATCCCTGAGCTCAAACAATCCACCCGCCTCAGCCTCCCAGAGTGCTAGGATTACAGGAGTAAGCCACCGCACCCGGCAAAAGACTTACTTTAGATGTAAGGGCACAGAGGACTGTAAGTAAAAGAATTGAAAAAAGTTATTGAGTGCAATGTCAAATACTCCCACATTGACAAATATATGTTACATCAAAAATTGTCATAGGGGAGAGCAAAGGGCATTATATAATGATCAAAGAGTCCATTGATCAGGAAGCTATCACAAGTATTAATCCTTATGCATCTACCATTACAGCTCTCAAATATATGAAGCAACTTTTTACAGAATTGAAGCAAGAATCAGACAATATCACAAGAACAGTAGTATAATTTGATACCACCCTTTCAATAATGAAAAGAAGTCAAGAGACAACAGAACAAAACGAAATAGAAGATGTGAACACTATAGATTACACCTAAAAGTCTTATACTGAACTCTCCACTCTACACACTATTTTTAAACAAACATAGCACCTTATAGCAGATAGACAACCTGCTAAGCCACAAAACAAATCTCAAAAATTTAAGCACATAAAAATCACACAAAGTATTGTTGCTGACTACAATAGAATAAAACTAGAAGTAAAAATCAAAAGGAAAGTGATATGTCCACAACTATGTGGAAATTAAACAAAATACTACTGGAAAAACTTTTTTTTCAAAAGCTAAAAGATTTAATATTATTAATATGTCAATGCTACCCAAAGTGATCTACAGATTTGATGAAATCTCTGTCAAAATACCAATGCAAATTTTTACAGAAGCGTTAAAATATTCTAAAATTTCTATGGAATCTCAAATGTTTAAAAAAAAAAACAGAAGAAACAATATTGTAATAGAAAAACACAGAAGCAACAGATTTTCCAATTTCAAAACATATTACAAAGCTATGTTATTCAAAACAGTGTTGTGCTAGCATAAAGACAGACAAATAGATGATTAAATAGATTTAAAAGCCCAGAAATAAACACTCATGTATAATATATTGACAACTTATTCTCAGCAATTCTCACCAGAACATCACAGTGAGGAAAGGACAGTCTCTTCAACAAATAAGGTTAGGAATACTGGAAATCCAAATCGGACAAATTAAAGTTGGACCTTACCTTGTACTATACACAAGCAAGAACTCAAAATAGACTGACTTATTTTTTGTAGACTTTCTAAATTGAATTTTAACATTTCTATTTTAGTTTACTGTTAGTGCAGAGAAATACTATTAATTTTTATGTTGATTTTGTATTCTGTAACTTTTTTAAGAGTTCTAACAATTTTTAGGGTGTATGTAGTTTTTTAGGTTTTTTTAAAATATAAGATCACTTTGTCTGGAAACAGGGACAATTTGTCTTCTCACTTTCCAGTTTAAATGCTTTTAATTCTTTCTCCTCTTTTTCTCACAGTGGCTTCCAGTACTATGTTGAATAGGACTGGTGAAAACAGGTATCCTTGTCTTGTTGGAAATCTCAGAGAAAAAGCTTGCAGCATTTCCCTGCTCACTATGTTTTCATTGGTTTTTTATATATGGCCTTTATTGTGTTGATATACATACCTTGTATACCTAATTTGTTGAGTGTTTTTATTATAAAGGAATGTTATCAAATGCTTTTTCTGCATCTACAATAGCTGTAAAAAATTAAGATATCTAGCAATAAACTTAAAAAGCTGAAAGATATAGATACTAAAAACTATAAAATAGGGATGAAGAAATTGAAATACACATGAATAAATGGAAAGTTACCTTTTGTTAATGGATTTGAAAACTAATTTTTAAATGGCCATACTACCCAAAGTGATGTACAACTTCAATGTAATTTCTATCAAAATACCAATGACATTCATCAGAAATTTTTAAAAATCTCTAAAATGTATATGAAACTAGAAATTATCCCAAATAGCTAAAGCAATCCTGAGCAAAAAGAACAAACCTGAAGTCACAGTATATGACTTCAAAATTTACTAAAAAGCTACAGTAACCAAACATACAGTTTGGTATGCCAGTTTGTACTGGCATACAAACATGGATGGACCTGAAGGACATAATGTTAAGTGGAATAAGCCAGACACAAAAAGACAAATACTGTATGATTCTACTCATGTGTGGTATGTTTAAAAAAAATTGAGATCATAGAAGCAGAAAGTAGAACAATGGTTACCAGAGACTAAGGGAAGGGGACGATGAGGTGAGGTTGGTTAACAGGTACAAAATTACAATTAGAAAGAAGAAACAAGTTTTGGTTTTCTATTGCACAGTAAGATGAAAATGGTTAAGAGTAAGGTATTGTATATTACAAAATAGTTAGATGACCAGCTTGTGGATATTTTCACTACGAAGAAATAATAAATGCATGGGGTAATGAATACACTAAATATCATGATTTCATTATTATACAACATATATATGTGAAACATCAAATTGTATCCTGTAAATATGCACAATTATAAGTGTCAATTAAAAACATAGACAAAGACTTAAATGTAAGACCTACAAATATTAAACTCCTAGAAGTATATATAAAAGAGAAGCTTCATTACAATTACCCCTTGTAATGATTTCTTGGATATAATAACAAAGTTATCACACAACAAAAGCAAGAATATGCACATGGTACTACATCAGTGTATCCAAAATATCTCAAACTTATTCAAAGCAAAACATGGAATAGATATTTGCACATTTGCAAACATTGCAGCATTATTTACTAAAGACAATACCTGGAAACAAACAAAATGTCCCTTTATCGATGAGTAGATAAAGAAATGTGGCATATACATATAACGGAATATTATTTAGCCTTAAAAATGTTCATCTTGACACATATTACAGCAAGGACAAAGGTTGAGGATAATATGTTAGGTAAAACAAAGCAGTCAAAAAGAAACAGTCACTGCATTATTATACTCATAAAGTATGTGAAATAGGCAAACTCATAGAAAGAGAAAGTAGAATGATGTTTTTCAGGAGCTATAGAGAGGTAGAAAGAATAATTTCTTGTTTAATGGCTATTCACTTTTAGTTTAATAAGATAAAAATGATCTAGAAATATGTTGAAAAACTATGTGAATATACTTAACAGTACTAAACTGTACACTTAAAAATGTTTGATATAACAATTTTATGTATTTTACCACAATTAAAAATTTGGCTACCTAGAGATAATTAGAAAAATTTCAAAAATCACCTTCAAATAACAAAATTGTTTCTCTCATAAAATAATATAAATTCAAACAATAAATACATTGTGAATTTAAGACTATTTCCTTCACCACTCACATAGATAGGATAAAGCAATCACTGAAAACCAACTGGCACACGTGCGCGAGTGCACACACACGCACACACACACACACACACACACACGATAAGTCCTGAACAAGCATGGACAATGTAAGTCCTGAATCATGTATAGGCAATTTTTATAAAGTCAAAAAACACACAGATATTTTATAGGCAACAGACATATGCCCAATGCATATAGAAATCATGTACCACATTATTTTAAGTGTACAGAGCTGAACATTATCATCCATTTCATAATATTCAGGTGCAAAATAAAAATACAATGCACTCATCTGAGAAAACATACACTCAAAAGAAACACAGTAATATGGACTTGAAAACAAGAATAAGAGAAATTTTGATACAGAAAATACTGAAGATAACATAGATATACTATTTAAAAATAATTCTTTTGTCTTTTCTCTCTGTACTTTAATGGATGCAAATAAAAATAATTCTTTAGGAATAGATTAGGACCCTGTCTCAGAAAAAGTAATACTTTCGATATATATAATTTTTAATTGCATGCTGCCATGAAGATTGGTGCTATTTTTACATAAAATATAGAAGTAATAATACAGCCTTTTGAAGTTAAGAAATGCTTGGCATTTCCAAATGAACAACATAAATGTTGTAAAATATGGTATAAATTACTGAAATAAAAAGTAAAGTTTGGGGCTTAAATTATGCCATCATTTAAATATAGGCTGAGAAAATGGATATTAATTTTAATGATTTCTTCTTGCCTACAATAAACTTGAACTTAAATCCAAACATTTTAATAAATATTTGGTGCCCACTAGTAATCTAATTTGCTTCTTACATAACAGGTAAATTTAGCATTATATTTCAGAACTTTTGAATCTAAGAACCATGGACAAGTTTAACATATATTTCAGAAAGTGGAACATATAGCAGAGTAACATAAGTGAGATGACAGAATAGGAGGTCTCCCAGTCATATCCCCACAGCATAATGTGATAGCCATGCTCAAACAAAGCAGCCTTGATGGGAATTTTGCACTCCAGGTCAGAGTTTTTGATACCCTGGTTGAGCCCAAGTTTGAGGAGGGCCATTTTGAGAAAGCCAGACCATGACCAGGTGGCAGACTTGCCAATAATAGTCCTTGCAAGAGAATAAAAAACAACCACATCCCACTTTAACCTAAGCCATAGCCCATATGACCTTGATCTTGCCACTAGCACCATCTGTCAAGATACACAGGAGGATTCACATCCACCTGTGTCTCAGGTGAACAGGCCTGCAGACCTTGGTCCTATCTTTGGCCACTGAATCAGCCTAAAACCCACCTTTTTCACCTCTCAGCCATAGTATGGTGTTGAGCCTAAGAATACTGAATTACAGAAATGCCCCCTGTATTTCTGGAGACAAGATTTGATTTCAGAAGTCAAATAAGGCTTTGCCTTAAGGAAAAGATAAATGTGTTAGTTCAAGAGCTGCCTCGTCTCAGGAGGGCGTCTTGCTGGTCAGTAGAAGCTGCATCTCAAGGAGACAGCTGTAAACTGGGCCTTTGGTTCTCACCTGTTTTGAAAGACAAGGCAGGCCTCCCTTAGGACCAAAGGTTGCTGGTGCTGCTGACAGGTGGACCCCCGGAGATGAGAGCTAATCAGATAGATATGCTATTGCCCAAGCCGGGCCCAGATGGAATCATGAGGTTAAAGTAATTAACACAAAGCACAGCCCATGTTGACTTCTGGGATCATCTCTGTCTCCAAGAACACAATCACCAGAGCCAAGATGTCTCTGTTTGTTGCTAAAGTAATAGCCTTATCATAAAACTTAGAAGTTTACCCCAAGACGATTTTATAACTCATTGTTCCCCTAGTTAGAGTTAGTTAAAGGATCTGTAGTAGCCTTTTAGGAGACTTTGACCCTAAAGCAAACTGCCTGTTAGTATCAAAATCCCATTGCCCTTGGCAACCGGAGCCTGTCTGTACCCTATATAATACCTGTGTGGAGTTTCAGTTGGGGAGATATTTGATGCGGGTAAAATATTTCCATCCGGATACCCTCCTTTATCTATTTTTCATAAACTTTCACTTTATAAACTATATCTTTGGCTCTGTGTATTATTATTGCCATTACTTTATATTTTTATTTCTGTTTCCTACTATATTTTTCATCCTTTGCGATGACCCCTGCCTGAGAGACCTGATCGGAAGAAAAACCTCTTTGCAGGGAGCGTAGCTAACTCTCTGCAAACTGGCGTAGTCAACTTATAGAGACCTGATCAGAACAAAGAGAAAAGGACCTCTTTGCGGGGAGCGTAGCTAACTCCCCGCAGTATGGGAAAAATCCTGCCCACATAGGAACACTCAGGGAAAACATCCATCTGTGCTCCTGAATATAGAACCACTAAGAGAAAAAAAAATAATGTTACCTTTGGGGCCATGCTGACTTTTTAAAATACTATTGAAAAACTGCCGTTTAGCTCCTCATCACAAACACCCATTCCTGCGACCCTCTGCTTTTGTCTTTACCTCGACAATTCAATGCCAAAAAGCCAAGTCAGACCTGGAAATTATTGTGGGAAAGAATAAATGGTGCAGACAAACCCAGGTGCGCCTCGACCCTCTGTGAAGAAAAACCACAAGATCAGCCCCCAATCTTCAAGTGAAGTCAGGCAGGATTTACCTCCGCCTGCCAGGGAGATTTCAGTTCAGGAACATTCAGCCATTTTTCATTTTGTTGCTCTTGGAATCTTAAATGTTTTAAAAGAACTATTATTATTTTTCAAAGGTGGCAACAAATGAGTCCTAAAGGACTGGCTTTCTCCAAACCTTAGAGAACCAAGGCAGATCTTTAGGAAGGTCCAGTAGTCTCCGCACAAGGAGCCCCTAACAGCCCGACTAGCCGACAGTGGGTAGTGGGGAAAGAGCTGGCCCTGGCCCCTCCCTGCCCCCCAGGCTTTCTTGCTGACCCTGACACGCCACAAAACTGCATCCCCAGCGTGGCTCCTCTGTGGTCCTTCACACCTCCCCAGTGAGGAGGAGGAGGAGGAAGACCACCCCCCATCCCATTTGTTGCAGGCTCCCCCCACTCCCCGCAGGCAGTGGCCCTGGGAGCAGGACTGCAAAGGAGTTGGGGACACGTGAATGATGAGCAGGATTGACTTTTTAAAACATATGCTAATGCACTAAAAAAAGTGAGACATGAATTTTACATGTTGTGCGCACAGAAAGGAAGCAGCAGATAGGCACTTTCAGCACATCTGGAAACAAGACCATGAAATGCTGAGACGATGCTCTGGACCAGACACCTGAGCCTCAGAAGGCCAAAGGTTCAAGAGCCCCCAAGAAGCAAGTGTGCACAAGAGCGTGTGCCTGTGCGTTTACACGTGCGTGTGCGCAGTAGCTGTTACCATCCATTAGCGCCTGCCATTTGGCGGACACAGACACGTTAGGAAGAATAGAAAGATTGTGATTCTGTTAATTAAAAAAAAAAAAAATCTCTTTTCTTCTGATAGGTCATAAGACGTGGCAAATTTTCAATTCAACCCTCCAGCAAAGTTAGAATCCTAGCAGGCCAACACAAATCACCTCTAAGTGGGATGTCAGGGAACTTCACCCAAATCATTTCAATTCCTTCTATGTCCCCATAATGCTGGTGCCTGCAGACCTCGAATTCTGTCCTCTTCTCACGACAGAGAAAAGCAGGTATCAAAATGCCTACAGTATCTACTCCTGCAGCTTGCAGAGAAATTAGCAGAAGATGGCCTCACCTTTGTCTATTTCTGAGGGATCTCAGTGTTTTCTCTTTTAATTTCTCTTAGTGTGGTCAGTGGGTGATTACATTTTTATGATAATATTTATAGTTGAATTGTGAATGTCCTGGAGAATGTTTTCTATTTTAAATTTCCTGTGCAGCAAGGATGTAGATCCAATTTTTAGGAATGTCTTCCTTCGTATTTTGGTTAAACAAGTCACACACGTTGACCAGGTGTAGTGCCCCGTGTCCAGCAGATGGTGCCACCGCGCACATCAACTCGCACCTGGACCGCTGTCTGCTGCTCCACCCCGCGGGGCACGCGGAGCCCGGGCTGGCCGCACAGCGCCGGGGAGCGGCCAAGGGACCCTGGCCGGGGCGCCAAGAGGCGGCGGCTGTCGGAGAGCTCCGCGCTGAAGCAGCCGGCCACCCCGACGGCGGCTGAGAGCAGCGAGGGCCAGGAGGGCGATGGCGGCGAGACCCAGAGCAGGGAGAGCTACGACGCGCCCCTCCCCACCCGCCAGCGGCGCCCGCCCCATCTGCGACTTCGCGGTGGCCGCTCCAGCACCCCCGGAGGAAGGGGTCCGGAAAGGGGCCGGGCAGCGCGTCTCCGCACAGCTGGGACAAGGCTGAGGCGCAGGAGGAGGAGGCGGCGGTGGGCGACGGCGATGGAGAGGGAGACGCGGACGCGGACGGCAAGGACGGCCTGGGGCCCTGGGACGCGGCCGCTGCTGTCACCTGTGGGGCCAGCGGGGGGCCGTCCGCACCCCCGGGCTCTGGCCGCGGAGGAGATCCCGCAGATGCTGGAGGGCAAGCCGCTGGCCGACAAGATGCGTCCTGACTCGCTGCAGGACCACATGGGGCAGAGCAGGGCTGTGGGGCAGGAGACTTTGTTCCGCTGGCTCTTGGAGACCAATGAAATTCCCTCGGTCATCCTTTGTGGGCCACCGGGCTGCGGCAAGACCACTCTGGCTCACATCAGAGCCAACAACAGCACGAAGCATAGCATAAGGTTTGTGACATTGTCTGCAACAAATGCCAAGACAAATGATGTGCGAGATGTCATTAAACAAGCTCAAAATGAAAAGAGTTTTTCCAAAAGGAAAACCATCCCTTTTATTGATGAGATTCATCGGTTCAATAAATCTCAGCAGGACACTTCCTTCCTCACGTGGAATGTGGGATGATCACCCTGATCGGGGCACCCGCTGACAGCCCTTCCTTCCAGGTCAGCGCTGCTCTTCTGAGCCGCTGTCGGGTGACTGTTCTTGGGGAACTTCCAGTAGAGGCAACGGTGACTATTTTAATGCGAGTGATCCACTCACTGGGAATCCACGTCCTAGACTCCAGCCATCCCAGTGACCCTCTGGGCCACAGCAGCAACAGCAGCTCTGAGCCCTCCGTGATCACAGAGGACAAAGCAGTAGACACTCTGGCTTACCTCGATGACGGGGACGCCGGGCTGGGTTGAATGGGCTGCAGCTGGCCGTGCTGGCCAGGCTAAGCTCCAGGAAGCTGTTCTGTGAGAAGAGTGGGCAAACCTATTCTCCCAGCAGAGTTGTGATCACTGAGAATGACGTGAAGGAAGGCCTGCAGCGATCCCACATTTTGTATGACCGTGCGGGAGAGCAGCACTACAACTGCGTCTCCGCCCTGCACAAGTCCATGCGGGGCTCCGACCAGAACGCCTCCTCTGCTGGCTGGCTCGCATGGTCCGGGGAGGAGAGGACCCGCTCTACCTGGCAAGGAGGCTGGTGAGGTTCGCTGCGGGGAGTTAGCTATGCTCCTGCAAAGAGGTCCTTTTCTCTTTGTCCTGATTAGATCTCTAAGTTGACTACGCCAGTTTACAGGGAGTTAGCTATGCTCCTGCAAAGAGGTCCTTTTCTCTTTGTTCTGATCAGGTCTCTAAGTTGACTACGCTAGTTTACAGGGAGTTAGCTACGCTCCCTGCAAAGAGGTTTTTTTCTTCCAATCAGGTCTCTCAGGCAGGGGTCATCACAAAGGATGAAAAATATAGTAGGAAACAGAAATAAAAGATAAAGTAATGGCAATAATAATACACAGAGACAAAGATATAGTTTATAAAGTAAAAGTTTATGAAAATAGATAAAGGAGGGTATCCAGATGGAAATATTTTACCCTCATAAAATATCTCCTGGACTGAAACTCCACACAGGTATTATATAGGGTACAGACAGGCTCCCCGTTGCCAAGGGCAACAGGATTTGCATACTAACAGGCAGTTTGCTTTAGGGTCAAAATCTCCTAAAAGGCCACTACAGATCCTTTAACTAACTCTAACTAGGGGAACAATGAGTTATAAAATCATCTTGGGGCAAACTTCTAAGTTTTATGATAAGGCTATTACTTTAGCAACAAACAGAGACATCTTGGCTCTGGTGATTGTGTTCTTGGAGACAGAGATGATCCCAGAAGTCAACATGACTGTGCTTTGTGTTAATTATTTTAATCCCATGGTTCCATCTGGGCCCGGCTTGGGCATTAGCATATCTATCTGCTTAGCTCTCATCTCTGGGGGTCCACCTGTCAGCTCAGGCAACCTTTGGTTCTAAGGGAGGCCCGCCTTGTCTTTCAAAACAGGTGAGAACCAAAGGCCCAGTTTACAGCTGCCTCTTTGAAGTGCAGCTTCTACTGACCAGTAAGACGCCCTCCTGAGACAAGGCAGCTTTTGAACTAACACATTTATTTTTTCCTTAAGGCAAAGCCTTATTTGAATTCTGAAATCAAATCTTGTCTCCAGAAATACAGGGGGCATTTCTATAACTCAGTATTCTTAGGCTCAACAGTTCGCCAGTGAGGACATAGGTCTGGCAGACCCATCTGCGTTAACACAAGCAGTCGCTGCCTACCAAGGCTGTCATTTTATAGGCATGCCTGAATGTGAGGTGCTTCTGGCCCAGTGTGTAGTCTATTTTGCCAGAGCCCCAAAGTCCACTGAGGTGTTCACCACCTACAGCAACGTCAAAGCCTGCCTGAAGAACCACCAGGGCCCTCTGCCCCCGGTGCCTCAGGGCCTGCTGCACCTGAGGAACGCGCCAACCAGGCTGATGAAGGATTTGGGCTACTGCAAAGGCTACAAGTACAACCCCCTGTACAGCGAGCCTGTGGAGCAGGAAGACCTGCCTGAAGAGTTGAGAGGAGTTGATTTCTTCAAGCAAAGGCGGTGCTGACTCTTTTAGGCTATGACAGCAGAAGGATGTTTCTTTTCTTTAGGAAGGGCCAGAAAGAAAGAGTAACTGGACTGTGAAGTTGGTTGCCTGGTAGAAGTTAAAACAGACCAACATTTTGTGCCAGAAATTTAAGAGTTCTGTGGGTGGAGGCGCAGTTACTTCAACTAAATGTGTGACATTGAAATTGTGTTCATTTGCACTCTGTGCAGTGGTTATGCTTATGAAAATATCTGGCAGCTTTGTGCAATGAATTAATGTTATAAGGAATTATCTATTTTGTCATAATATTCAAGTCATAATGTCATTTCAGAATTCAGTTCTGTAGGATTTTTTTCTTTAAAAAATGTATATTCTGGGTAGTTTTAATTGGTAAAATAATGTAATTGTGATTTAATACTGCATAGAGTTTGGGGTATATTTTTTATATGCAAAGGTCTTACAAGCTAATAAAACTATTTCAAAGTAAAAAAAACAAGTAACACAAGATAACTTGGGTGGAAAATAATAATTCAAAAAATAGATATGAGAAATAAGAAAAAAAGATAATAAAAAGTCAACATCCCACCCTCTAGGGATAATCCCTGTCAACATTTTGTGTATGGCCTTGGGGACTATGCATAGGCGGGGGTCTGTACATGTACACACACACACAAAATAGCACGTGCACTGCAACACTGTGCCCAGGACTTTGTATACAATGCCCTGTTTTCTGCGTACAAAACCCCAAGGCTAGGAAGATCACAAGGCAAGGAAGCTGGGTCTCTGGCAAGTTCATAACAGAAGGACTTGAGGACCCAGTGTGACCGCAGTCTCCTGATGTCACCATCCCCTCTGCTCCTGAGGAAAGTTCAGGGGACACTTCCTAGAATTTCCTTCCCCATGTGGTCCAGGAAGGAGTCTGCCAGGGAAACCCGGGGCAGTTGGGAAGAACAGCCTTCATCCTCCATCAGCCCTTGCATGTAGCTGACCGCCCCATGACTGCATGAATTCTGGGTCCTTTCTCTTCGTGGTGTGTCCTAGCTGAGATTCACAGCTGGCAAACCCGGGGCCAGTAAGTGATGGGGCAGAGGCCAGAGGTGGGAAGGAAGGTGGGGGGACAGACCCCCTGCCCATAGAGGAGCACAGGGCCCACCACGCAGTGTTTCATGGGAGTCCCCTCACACGTGTAGAACCCGGCTTTGTGGATGGCAAGGCTGTGAGCATGTGCAATCGGCCCAAGGCCACACACGCAGCCAATCATGTCAGAGTGAGGACTCAAGCCCAGCGCTCTGGCTCCACAGCGCACTGGGGCCCCTGGAGGCTGCCCTTACACAGAAGGCGCCAGTGGGCCTCACGGTGTGGAGGGGAGAGAGACGGCTGCAGAGTGTCAGGGTGAGATGGAACAGCAGTCAGGAGGAATGCAAGGGGAAGAATGCAAGCGTGCAGAAGAGGCAGTCACTGGGGGGGGGGGGGGGGGGCGGGTGTGGAGAGTGACCAAAACAACTTCTAAGGCCGGTCCCAGAAGCACAGGGACAAGATACCGGGTCAGGGAGTCTCCGCCACAAAGGGCTCCGACGCCAGAGGGAGAGCCAGCCCTCCTGGAGCTTGCCTTGACTCGGGCCCTCTGCGTAGGGGAGACCTAGATACTCAGTACCTAAGTCTGACGCCGGGTCCCAAGGAGCCGTGTTCCAGCAGGGTGTTCCAGGAGGGCTGGCTGAGCCTCACACTATCCTAGACTTACTGCTTCCTAAGTGTGTCCCCTTGAATTTGAATATTCATGTGCCTGAACTTTTTTTCTTCATTTTTGTAGTTCTGTAATAATTTGAGTCTTTGACTTGTAAAATTAGCTTCTGAGTCATTTTTCCCCCTCAGTGACATCTCGGCATTTCCCGTCTCCTAGCTGTGCAGCAGATGCTGATTCCTGTCCTAGACCAAAGGCCACAGGGGGAAAGTTCTGATGAGGGACTGAATCAGTCTCCCGAAAGATGGAGCAGGTACCAACAGGAACTTGATCTTTATAGCCATGAAAAGGCAACCTGATTTTTGAAATAGCTGTTGCCAGGATCCCAGAAGACGCAGATGGGGATGAGGCGCCCTTGCATGTGACACTGACTCTACGTGCTGTGTCTGCATCAACCGAAGGGTCTGTACGTCCACCGGCTCCCCCCTCTGCACGCGTCTCCACGCAGTGGGCGCCTGCGTCTCTCTATCACCCCTCTTCTTTCCCTTTCATCTGGTCGTGTTCCCTCACTGGAGTACAGATTTATGAATTTTAGCTTGGTCTTTGTTCCCCATTCTTTAATTTAAATTTACAATGACTAGAGCACTTAATTTACTTTTAAAAAAGCAAACAAAAGGAAGTAGCTTTTTATTAACTAACACTAATTGATTTTTCCTGCAGTGGAAAAGAAGCTCTCCTGTCCTGGTCACATGGCCTGTGATGAAGATGAGGAGGCCTGTTGTCATCTGTGGCTCTGCACAACCTGGGTCAAGGGTACCTTTCCAAAGAAGAGCATCCTGGAGGCATGCCAAGGCCTCGAGTCTTCCAGAAGATGAGAGAACTGACCCCATTGTTCAGGTGACTGGCAGGGACACAGATGATCTGGGTTTGTAAAGAAAATAGGAGATGCAGAGAATCCTGGTCTCTGACGCTGTGATCCATTAAAAGAGATTTCCGAGTTCTATGTGCAGAAACGGTTATCACTTCTGATGGCAGAAAAGAATAAATACAAGCCAATTTAACAAGATGCCCTGAGGCCATTGGCAATGCGGAAAGATTATAAATCAATAGATTTTCTGTGCTTATACACCTTCCAATAATCTCATTACAAATAAATCCATAGATTAAAATTCACAAAGCATTCACCTTCTAACAGCTGCTAAAGTATTTTCCCTGATTAACAATTTAAAATAATGTTTTCAAATAGGAGGCTAACTCTGAAAAACAGTCAGTGATAAACCCCAAAGGAAGGAGGAAGGGAAAACATTATTTCACTTTAGTTTTTAGCTTTTATTTAGCATAAAATTATTCGACCCTCAAACTGTGGTAGTTGGTAATGGGGCAGATGGTGCTTTGATGCCATAAGATATGCATGGAGCAGCTCTCTGAAACATCTGTTTTACTCAAAAATATTTAGGGAGGACTCTATATTTTTAAAAACCTGTCTATACTATGGCATAGGATATGTTATTAGCCATATAAAATAAAATGTAAGATTTCGAATAAATTGCTATTTACTGTTGAGTACTCAGATGGAAACACATCCGAGTACCTGAGAGAGGAATTGGCCCATAAATGTGCACATGTGTATGTATACGTAATTAACAGGGCTCGTTAATGCAGAGCAGCGACTGTAACACAGTGCTCTAATCCCCATGCATCACAAATGTTTGTTCTCTGGGTTTATTTTCAGAAATGTTACAATGCTCTACTAACTCATAAGAAATCTATATACATTCCACCCACATTCAGAGTATGTATTAAAGAAATGGAGGTATTTACGGTAATATTAATACTGTACTAGCAACCTTAGAAAATTTTCCAGAAACAAACTTTTCACATGAATAGTAGTTCCTTTTCCCTGAAGGATCCTGCAGCAGCTAACACAACACCAAATGAGAATCTGCCCAGCTGAGGGCCAAGCCGGAGAGTTTGGTGTGTGTTACCAATTAGCTGCTCCAAAGATCAGAGACCAGGGTTTGCTTGTTAAGAACTGCAAAGTGGACACTTTTTGCCATTTTATTCTATTTATTCATTTAGTCTTTCATTCAATAAGTACAGCCTGGAGAGAGATCACATCTGTGTTTGGAGAGCCTGGGGGCTGGGTTCTTGCCCCTATGGCTGGGGTCCCAGTGCATTGCACACCAACAGCCTATATTTCTACTTTCCTGCTGATGAAATCTCAGCAATTTGACATTCCCAGGCAAGTCTCCGTCCCAGGGCATGATGTTGACAGGTATGACGCTCCTACCAAGAGTAACATAATCAAAGACTACTCAGTGTTGGACACTGGCGTTAGGGTGAGAATTTTAATAGCTGAGTCTTGACTGGCCACAGATAAGACTTTTGGGGGAGAACTCATTGGCATCTGCACTCTGCACAATTCTGGCTCTTTTGTCCTAGTTCTCTGTGTCTACCAGACTGACCTGACATGACTCAAATGGTTGCTTGTGTTGTGGGATTACCCAGCATTATTTGTGTTTGCTATTAAAAAATTGGGTTTAGTCCTAAAAGGAGACAATACACTGCACTGACATGGCATTGTGTTTGTGTCTTCTTGGAATCTTATGTTTCCAGTGTGGTGCAAAAAGAGCCCATTAGAAGGAAAATTTCTTTCATTTTATTCATAATTCTGATGATTAATATTCCAAATACATGCAAAATACGTTTCAAAATGATGCCATAACTATTAAAAGAATGTGTGTATATAGAAAAAATGATAAATTACACAAATATAGGTAGGAGTTGTGTCAAAGTGGTGAAATTATGAGTGCTTTCGTTTCTATTTCTCAAAATGTGGTTAGATTTCTTGTTGAATAAAATAACAGCATTGGAAACCCTTCCATCTACTTCCTTGACATCCCAGTCTGTTTGCAGAATTGTGCATTATGACTTTGAAGACTGACGGAGACGTGCCATGAGGACTGTTGCATTGAGAGGCTGAATCATTCTTCTCGGGGAATAGAAAATGCTCCAGTGTTGCCCAGCTTCCTGTAAAGAATAGATAAAGAAAGAATTCATTCCCCAAAATAAAGTGGCTTACATGTACAGAAAAACACCCCTGAAGTACAATACCTGAGACTGTCAAATAAAATATATATGCATATACTTATATTTCAAATGTGTGGTTGCCTGAGCACAAAAGTAAGAAATCATTGAAGGGTAGAGAAGATGATAAAGTTGCAGTAGAGAATTTCAGAGGCTCTTATAGCTGCATTTTCTGACATTTCTCAATCCTGGTGGCTTAGACCATGGGCTTTCATGGCTGTCAGGACAGGAACCTCAAAAAGGGAGGTCATGTCAAAGACTCCCAGATAAAGCTAGATCCCTACCAGGTGACAGACTCACAAAGAGAGATGGCAAATATACTTGTCTGTTTTGATTTGGGCTCCGGGTGGAGGGATAATAAAGAAAAATTCCTAATGACAAGTCTCTCTTTATATGAGCTTAAAGTGTCATTTCCTACAACTACTGTAGAAAAAAAATTAAGAAAGCAAAACACTTGGCTTACAGTGTTTCTAGACACCTTAAAATTTTCCATGAATATTGTCACAAAGACCCTGAAGTCACAATCAAATATTACAAAAAATATAAGGAAAAGAGTTATTGTGAATAAGAGTTGGCAGACAAACACAAACAAAATGCAAAATCAATCCCACAATAATTGCAGATATTAGAATGATTATCTTAAAAACAAATATAAAGGTGTTTAATATGTTTAAATGTGTATTTTACAAAGAATAAAAGTATGAATTAAGAAGAGCTTTAAAATTTACATTGCAATGTTATGTCAACACATTTGGCAATTGGAGAAAATAACAAATTTCAAGGAAAAATACAAATTGTCAAAACCAACTCAAAAAGAAATATAGTTTGAATTGTCATCTATCCATTAAAGATACTAGGGGCTGGGTGTGGTGGCTCATGCCTATAATCCTAACACTCTGGGAGGATCACTTGAGGTCAGAAGTTCGAGACCAGCCTGAACAAGAGCAAGACACCATTTCTATTAAAAATAGAAAAATAAACTAGCCAGGCAACTAAAAATAGAAACAAACAAACAAACAAACAAAAATTAACCAGGTATGGTGGGGAGTGCCTGTAGTCCCAGCTACTCAGGAGGTTAAGGCAGGAGGATTGCTTGAGCCCAGGAGTTTGAGGTTGCTGTGACCTAGGCTGAGGTCAGGTCACCACCCTCTAGCCCGGACAACAGAGCAAGAGTGCCTCAAAAAAAAAAAAAAAAAAAAAAAAAAAAAGATATTGACCCTGTCTGTCAAAGAAAACACTAGTTTCAGATGGGTTTTATAGATAAATTCTACTAAATACTAAGATGTTCTAGAAGTTAGGTAATAAGAATAATACCCAAATTGAAATAGCTCACAAGAAAAGTATTAACTGAGAAAGCAAATCTTTATAAATTACCCAAAATGCAGTTCACAAAAGACAGACATATAGAAAATACGAAATAGAGGTTAAGAGACATAGAGTGAGATTGTCTCATATGCATTTCATTAGCGTTCTAGACAAAGATAATAAATAGATGTGAGAGAAGCAATATTGAAAGAATGACTGACAATTTTCTAAAATTAAGAAAAGACACAAATCTTTATATTTAGAAATCCCCACACATTCCAAGTAGTATAGTAGACAGATGTTCATAGAGGGAACACCACAGTAAAATGATAGAGCATCAAAGACACAGAGGAGATCTTAAGTGACTAGGGAGAAAATTTGTCTGTAAAACAAAAATAATTAGACAGCTAACTTCGCAAAAGCAACAGTGGCAACCAGACAACAGTAGAAATATATCTTCAAAATTCTCAGTGAAAATAAGTGACTCAGAACTGTACTAAAATTTTAGTAACTTTACTAAGTAAAACACATAGGATAAATGTGTTTAGGCAACACATAAGGATAAATAAAATGAAAACTTGATCTAATGAGCATAACAAGAAATGCTGCCTTCAAAAACTAGAGAATGTTTATTCATTCTAAATATGAATTAAATATACATTTGAATATTGGCCACATGCTGGGCCAAAAAGTGAGACAAATTTTAGAGAATCAATATTCTACGGAACACATTTTCTAACCTAAGTTCAAAGAAGTTAGAAATTGAGGACAAATTACAACACTCATAAATAATTTGTCGGTCAATATAAATTATAGTAGAAAATATTTAGGGCTGCATGATAATAAAATATAAGTGTTTTAAACAGTAGACTGTAGTAAAACATTAAATGGGCCATTCACAAGTTTTAGGACTTATATATTAAAGAAGATAGGCTAAAATAAAATTAGCTAAGTATCCAACTTAAATTAGAAAAAAAAATTTAAACCAAAGAAGAGAAAATAATAAAATGAGTGGAAATAGAGGATCAAACTAGACAAAAGATGATTCTTTGAAAAGACAAAGATAAGTGACAAATCCCTAACAAAATTCATCAATTAAAAAAAAAAGAAGCCACAAATAAATAAGAATAGATATGAAAAGGAGGCACAATTATAGATGGAGGGGATATTGAAAAATAGTCATATTAAGTTATAAACAAATTTATGCCAATATAGTCAAAAACAGGAAAAAGTGAACAAATTCCTAGAAAAATATAGAGATGGCGGAGTGGTGGTGACGGCCTGGATCTGCGCTCCCGGGGAGGAAGGCATCGATCCGGACCTGCCACAACGCTAGAAGACCGCTCCCACACAGGAACAGCGGTGTGAATCCACGGAGAATCAGCGTGGGACAAACAGAGCGAGTGAGGTCTGAGGTGAACGAAAATTAGGAAAGTGGGACAGACACTAGCCAGCGGAGCGCGGGTCGGATACACCCGCCCCCAGCCGGGGTGGGTGCAGCCTCTCGGGAAAGCGGCTAGCCCTCCGCTCCCAATTGAATAGAGCCCTGACCCAGGCCAGCGCAGAATCACTGAGGGATACGTGGCGCATTGCAGACAGGAGGCTTTTTTGAGAAATTACCTTAGAACCTGGGGGATCTCAGCTGAGACAGCGCTTGGCGAGGAGGGACGGATCTGCCCCAGGGCGGAAAAACACAAAAGATTCCCGGACAGCAAATAGCGTTGTACCCCGTGCTGCCTTTTTCGGCAGTTCTCCAGCCGGTCACCCCCGGTGCGCGTCCTTGCTCGCCAGCCCCCGGGCAGTGGCGGTCTCTGCCTGCCGGGGAGCCGGTCCCCTCCAGCCCCGGAGCTCGGCAGGCGCCATCTTGAAAGCAAAGGCGAAACCGCTCGGGAGCCAAAAAGTGCCCAGCGGCTCTTTCTGCCCGTGCTGCCTTTTTCGGGGGTTCTCCAGCCAGTGACCCCCGGTGCGTGTCCTTGCTCGCCAGCCCCCGGGCAGTGGCGGTCTCTGCCTGCCGGGGAGCCGGTCTCCTCCAGCCCCGGAGCTCAGCAGGCGCCATCTTGAAAGCGAGGGCGAAACCGCTCGGGAGCCAAAAAGTGCCGAGCGGCTCTCTCTGCCCGGCGCCCTCCGCTGGTCTCTGAACCAACGCCAGGAGTGCGGGATATGCCGGGGCCGCGCTCGGGGTGAAGGGGCAGAGCTGCGCTAAGGCAAAAAAAAAAACAAAAAAACCACGAACAAGAAGAATAGGCTCGCCGAACTGTATATTTTATTCTTGGTAAATTTCTTCTGGGTTTTGTTTGTTTGTGTTTGTTTTTGTTTTTTTTGGTGGTTTTTTTTTTTTTTTTCTTTTTTTTTCCGGCGGCTCACGAGCCGGACAGCCTCGGCGGGCACCTTTGCCCTCTGGGCCTCTGGCTGCCGCGCCTTTTTGAGCGCGGAGGTTGGATCCCCACCACCCTCGGAGCTGTGCGGACGCGCAGACGCCATCTTGAAATCCACTGCGAAACCGCCCGGGACCCAGCTGGGCGGTCGTGAAGGGGCGGAGCTGTGCTAAGGCGTAAAAACAAAAACATTTAAAGGCCGCTCCGGACCCAGCCGAGCGGAAGTGAAGGGGCGGAGCTGTGCTAAGACGTAAAAGAAACAAACAAACAAAAAAACATTGAGTTGCTGAATTATATACTTCAGATTTGTGTATCTTTCTGCCTTGCGGTGTGGTGAGGTGCTATGTAGTTTGTTTTTGTTCATTTTTGTTGGCGTTTTTGGTGTTTTTTGGTTTGGCTTTTTGCGTTTCTTTTCTTTTTTTTTCTTTCTTTTTCTTCTTTTTTTTCTTTTCTCTTTCGTTTTCTCCTCTTCCTTTTCTTTCTTTCCTTCTCTTTTTGCTTTTCTTTCTTTTTTTTTTCTTTCTCCTCTCTTTTCACCTTCTAACTGGGGACCCACGGTGAGCTTCGGAACGGGCCAGGTCCCTGGCTCTGGTACATACCGGATCCTGAGCAGTCACCCCCAGGGCCGGCGATCAGTGGGCACGCAATGGCCATTCTAGGGCCCACAGACAAGTCACTGCAGAGCAATAGGGTACCAAGAGGCTCCCTGGACGGCCCTCTCCCCTGGTCCACGAACCTTATATAGGGTCCCCGCCCATGTGTAAACACTGAATACTTCTCGAGAAGCGAGAGTGTGGAACCTGATCCCTGGGGACATTGGGCCAAGACAGACTTTTGCCCGTGGGAGCTACAGCAACAGGGGCGCTGAGCAAGCGAGGTCACCGTCCTCTCCCCATAGCTAGTATCTTGCCTGCAGATAGAGACAGAAACCTCCCCTATAGAGGAAGAACCAAAGGGAAACAAACAAACAAAGAGAATTTCGGTCTACTATTAGTGTGGACCCTGCCTGCCTTCTGAAAGACCACAACACAGTGTCCTAACTCGCCAAAGCGGTCTTGGATCACTCCAATCCTCTAGGATTGGACCCATCGGAAGCAGTCCCCCAACAGAAACAGAAAAATCTCTAAACAATACACAACAGTCTCCCCCTCTTGCCAAAAGAAGCAACATACCTAGACTGTTTCACAGCCTAAGAATAGAGCACAAAGAGTCCTGTTAACCAGACTAAATCTATAAGTAAAGATCCAACGATAAATCTAGATGGGAAGGGCCCAGTGAAAAAACACGGAGAGCACAAAGAATCAAATGGAAAGCTCATCCCCAAAGAGAAATACCAGCTCCCAACCATTTGACACAAACCAGACTCAAAACACCAACATGTCACAGGAAGAATTCCAATTATGGATTATAAACAAGCTGAATAATATACAAGAATCAATGGATAAACAACACAAGGAAAACACACAAAAAAATACAGGATTTGGAGGAAAAGTTCACTAAAGAAATTGAAATATTGAAGAAAAACCAAACTGAACTCCTAGAAGTGAAGAATTCACTCAGAGAGCTACAAAACACTGTGGAAAGTCTCAAGAGCAGGGTAGATCAAACAGAGGAAAGAATCTCAGAAATTGAAGATAACTCCTTCCAACTAAATAAGTCAGTCACAGAGAATGATCGAAAAAGTAAAAGAAATGATCTGAGTCTTCAAGAAATGTGGGATTATGTGAAGAAACCTAACTTGAGAGTTATTGGCATTCCCGAGGGTGAGGAAGACAATAAGCAAGAGTTGGACAAGCTATTTGAAGACATAATGGAGGAAAATTTTCCAGGCCTTGCCAAAACTCTAGACATACAGATTCCAGAAGCTCAAAGGACCCCTGGGAGATTCATAGCAAATAGGAAAACACCACGCCACGTAGTCATCAGGCTGACCAAAATATCCACTAAAGAGTCACTCCTCCGAGCTGTAAGGAGAAAGAAACAAGTAACTTACAAAGGAAAACCCATCAGAATTATGCCAGATTTCTCAGCTGAAACCTTACAAGCAAGAAGAGGTTGGGGCCCCATTTTCACGCTTCTGAAACAGAATAATGCCCAGCCTAGAATCTTGTACCCAGCTAAGCTAAGTTTTCTATACGAAGGAGAAATCAAGATATTCTCAGATAAACAAAGGTTGAGGGAATTCACCAAGACAAGACCAGCCCTCCAAGAAGTACTCAAAAGAGAATTACACACGGATCAGCACAAGAAAGATCCACGAATGTAAAACTACTCAAGAGCTAAAGATCAAATTCCAGATACCACAATGGCCCAGGAGAGAAAACATCACAATGAAGTTCTACCCAACAAGCTGAACAAAAAACTGTCTCACTTATCAGTTTTCTCAATAAATGTGAATGGCTTGAACTCCCCGCTCAAGAGACATAGACTGGCCCAATGGATAAAAAAACACAATCCAAGTATCTGCTGTCTTCAAGAAACTCACCTAACCTGCAAAGATGCATATAGACTGAAAATAAAAGGATGGAAATCGATATTTCAAGCAAATGGTAACCAAAAGAAAGCTGGTGTGGCAATCTTAATTTCCAATAACTTAGCTTTCAAACCAACAAAAATAATAAAAGACAAAGATGGCTACTACATACTCATTAAAGGCACAATTCATCAAGAAGCCATGACTATACTCAATATATATGCACCCAACCTAGGTGCACCTAGATTCATAAAGCAAACCCTACTAGATCTCAACCAAATGATAGATAACAATACTGTAATAGCTGGAGACTTTAACACCCCACTGACAGTACAGGACAGATCCTCTAAACAGAAAATAAACAAAGACATAATGGACCTAAATAGAATGCTAGAACAAATGGGCGTGGCTGACATCTATAGGACATTCTACCCAAAGTCCACAGAATATACATTCTTCTCCTCAGCTCATGGGACATTCTCTAAGATTGACCATATCCTAGGACATAAAGCATGTCTTAAAAAATTCAAAAAAATAGAAATTATACCATGCATCTTCTCAGATCACAGCGGAATAAAAGTAACAATGATCACAAACAGAAACCCTCACTGTTACTCAAAGTCATGGAAGCTAAATAACTTTCTCCTGAATAATTATTCTATAAAAGAAGAAATCAAGATGGAAATCAAAAATTTCTTTGAATTAAATGACAATGGAGATACAACTTATCAAAATCTATGGGATGCAGCTAAAGCAGTCCTGAGAGGGAAATTCATATCCATAAATGCCTATATCCAAAAGACAGAAAACATGCAAATAGACAACCTAACAAATAGACTCAAAGAGCTGGAGAAAGAAGAACAGAACAATCCCAAACCCAGCAGAAGGCGAGAAATTACTAAGATCAAATCAGAACTAAATGAAAAGGACAACAAAGAAACTATAAGGGAAATTAATAAAACAAAAAGTTGGTTCTTTGAAAAGATAAACAAAATAGACACACCTCTGGCTAGACTAACCAAGAGCACAAAAGTAAAATCTCTAATAACCTCCATGAGGAACATGAAAGGAGAAATCACAACCGACACTACAGAGATACAAGATATCATCTATGAATTCTACAAAAATCTTTATGCACACAAACTGGAGAACGTGGAGGAAATGGACAAATTTTTAGAAACACATAGTCTTCCCAGGCTCAACCAGGAAGAAATAGAGTACCTGAACAGACCAATATCAAGAACTGAAATCGAAACAGCAATAAAAAACCTTCCCAAAAAGAAAAGCCCTGGTCCAGATGGGTTCACACCTGAATTTTACCATACATACAAAGAAGAACTGGTGCCCATCCTACATAAACTATTCTCCAATACTGAGAAGGATGGAATTCTCCCCAACACGTTCTACCAAGCCAATATAACATTGATACCAAAACCAGGAAAGGACGCAACAAAAATAGAGAACTACAGACCAATTTCCCTCATGAATATAGATGCAAAAATTTTCAATAAAATACTAGCAAATCGAATCCAAGTACTTATCAAAAAAGTAATCCACCACGACCAAGTGGGCTTCATCCCCGAGATGCAGGGGTGGTTCAACATACGTAAATCTATAAATGTAATTCACCACATAAATAGAAGCAAAAACAAAAACCATATGATACTCTCATTAGATGCAGAAAAAGCATTTGACAAAATTCAACACCCTTTTATGATAAAAACGCTTAACAAAATAGGCATTGATGGAACCTACCTAAAAATGATACAAGCCATATATGACAAACCCACAGCCAACATCATACTGAATGGGGAAAAACTGAAAGCACTCCCACTTAGAACTGGAACCAGACAGGGCTGCCCATTGTCTCCATTACTTTTCAACATAGTATTGGAAGTCCTTGCGAGAGCTATCAGGCAAGAGAGCAGAATCAAGGGAGTCCAAATAGGGAAGGAAGAGATCAAACTCTCACTTTTTGCTGATGACATGATGTTATATCTGGAAAACCCCCAGGATTCAACCATGAGACTCCTGGAATTGATTAACGAATATAGCAAAGTCTCAGGCTACAAAATTAATATACACAAATCAGAGGTATTTATATATGCCAATAACAGTCAATCGGAAAACCAAATTAAAGACTCAATACCCTTCAAAATAGCAACAAAGAAAATAAAATATCTAGGTATATATCTAACTAAAGAGGTAAAGGACCTCTATAAGGAAAACTATGAAACACTGAGAAAAGAAATAGCAGAACTTGCAAATAGATGGAAAAATATACCATGCTCATGGATCGGAAGAATCAACATTGTTAAAATGTCTATACTACCCAAAGTGATCTACAGATTCAATGCAATCCCTATTAAATTACCAACATCATTCTTTACAGACATAGAGAAAATAATTATATACTTTGTATGGACTCAAAGAAGACCCCGTATAGCAAAAGCAATTTTAAGCAACAAAAACAAAATGGGAGGTATTAATTTGCCAGACCTCAAACTATACTACAAGGCCGTGGTTCTTAAAACAGCCTGGTATTGGCACAAGTGCAGGGACACAGACCAGTGGAACACAACAGAAAATCCAAATATAGAACCATCCTCATATAGTCACCTAATTTTTGACAAAGCAGGAAAGAATATACTCTGGGGACAAGAATCCCTATTCAATAAATGGTGCTGGGAGAATTGGTTAGCCACTTGTAGAAGACTGAAACAGGACCCACAGCTTTCACCTCTCACAAAAATCAAATCATGGTGGATAACAGACTTAAACCTTGGCGTGATACAATCAGAATTCTAGAAGAAAATGTAGGAAAGACTCTTACAGACATTGGCCTAGGCAAAGAATTTATGAAGAAGACCCCCAAGGCAATCACAGCAGCAACAAGAATAAATGAATGGGACATGATTAAATTAAAAAGCTTCTGCACAGCCAAAGAAACAGTCACGAGAATAAACAGACCACCTACAGAATGGGAAAAAATTTTTGCATACTACACATCAGATAAAGGACTGTTAACAAGAATCTATTTAGAACTCATGAAAATCAGCAAGAAAAAAATCAAGCAACCCTATCAAAAAGTGGGCAAAGGACATGAATAGAAATTTTTCAAAAGAAGATATAAAAATGGCTAACAAACATATGAAAAAGTGTTCAACATCTCTAATCATCAGGGAAATGCAAATCAAAACCACAATGAGATATCACTTAACCCCAGTGAGAATGGCCTTTATCAAAAAAACCCAAAACAACACATGTTGGCGTGGATGTGGAGAGACAGGAACACTCATACACTGCTGGTGGGACTGCAAACTAGTGCAACCCCTGTGGAAAGCATTATGGAGGTATCTTAAACAGATTCAAGTAGACCTGCCATTTGACCCAGCAATCCCATTACTGGGCATATACCCAAAGGAAAAAAGGTCATTCTGTAACAAAGACACATGTACCCGAATGTTTATAGCAGCACAATTCACAATAGCAAAGATGTGGAAACAACCCAAATGCCCATCAATACATGATTGGATTAGTAAACTGTGGTATATGTATACCATGGAATATTACTCAGCTATAAGCAATGATGAAGATACGACATCTCTATGGTTCTCCTGGAGAGAGGTGGAACCCATTATATTAAGTGAAGTATCCCAAGAATGGAAAAACAAGCATCACATGTACTCACCAGAAAATTGGTTTCCCTGATCATCACCTAAATACAAATCTGGGAACGACACCAATTGGACATCAGACTGAGGTGGGGGGTGGGGGAGGGGATGGGGGTATGCCTACACAATGAGTGCATTGCGCACCGTTTGGGGAGTGGTAACACTTGAAGGTGCTGACTCGGGAAAGGGGGGGTGGGGAAAAAATATGAAACTGTTGTTTTTAACTTGCATTGTTCTCTTAATAATTTATCATGAATATTTCCCATATTACTTCATATCATTGTACAAGAAATAATGTATACATTATGAGGACATACTGTATCTAACAAGATATGCTGTTAGACTCTTTGATTCTGTAAAATTAAATTGTTGTTAATGATAAAAAAAATAGTAAAAAAAAAGTTGATGAAAGAAAAAAAAAAAAAACTTCAGAGTAGAGGGAGCATTTGCTCTGGACCTTGAGGGGTCAATGGTATCCCAATAAGCTGGTGTTTGTAGGTTCTCTGTTAGTCTTCAGAAGAAAAAAGATATTCTGAAGACAGGTACTATCAGTCAGGGTATGTTACAGAGCACTGTTATAAGAACATGGAATGTTCCCTGTGTTCAAGAGTATTAAGCCAACTAGAAAGATTGGCTTTCTTTCTTTTAAGAGAGTCGAGTACAAGAAACCTAAATATTAAGTTAGAATTTGTTTTAGTGTTGAGCAGTAAGCACTTCGGGTTTTGTTTTTTTTTCCCCCCCAGTTTGCCAGCACTGCTAAATTTATGAAGAATACTCCTTATGTTAATGAGGTATCAAGCAATGAAGCTCTCCTGAAAAGATATAGAAAAGAAATAATGGATCTTAAAAAACAATTAGAGGAGCTTTATAGTAGGCAGTGTGAATTAGCCACTAAGACAAGAGACTAAGAATCAAACTTCCTATCTGCCAGCTTGGTATAGCCACTTGACATGTTTCTATTATCTGCCTAGAATCTGCTTTCTAGCCCTACTAGCAGTGCTAGGGTTCAGGTTCTAGCTCTGGCACTTTCTTAGCTGGGCAAATTACCAAGCCATTTCCATCAACAACAGGATGACTACAATAACTGCCACAAAGTTTTCCAGGGAATTAAGTAAAACATTAACTCCATCTGTATATCTATGTACTCTATAAAAAGTTACAGACATTAAGCTTGAGGGAAATAAAATTATGTTTGTAAAAATGTTTCTGTACCCAAGTTTTAATCTTAGACTTGGTTTCCAATTATTCTACCAATTTATTAGCTGCGTAAACTTGGGCAACTGCTCAATTTCCTTTCTGAGCCCCAGTTTCCTTGTGTGTAAATGGAGCAACAAAGCCAATCTCCTGAGGTAAAGCACCCAGCATGGGACCTGGCATGTGGTAGACATGTAATAAACCTGGGCCCGTAAACTCCAATGACGAGGGGCCAGGAAGGTGACACACTGGTCAGAGCACAGGTGGAGGAGCATGTTAAGTTCAAGTTGCTGCAATCATTGTCAGTGACATGTTTCAATCAGGGTGTGAAACAATAGAACAGGGGCTTCTCACAATGATGAGCCCTCTGATTTTCATAATTTAAGAAAAGCTACATGTTCCTTAATCTGTGATGCTGGAGAGCGGATTCCTACTTCTGGTCTGGGATGAACCACGTTATGGTACGCAGCGGCACAGTGAGCACTGACTTCTGTCAGGACTGTGCTAAATGGTATAACTATAAACTATACAAAAAGTCCTTCGTGATCTTGCATTCTGATAGGGGTGACGGCAAATCCTGCTGGCTTTACCTGCAATCTATATTCAGAATCTAAATACTTCTCACTACCTTCCACTGCTCCTTCTCTGGGCCAAAGCATGATCACCTCTGCCTGGATTATTGAAATTAGTCTTTGAAGTGGTCTTCCTGCTTCCACTCTGTCCATTTTCAAAACGACAATAGGAGTCATCCCTTTAAAATGTAAGTCACGTATGTGTCTCTTGTGGTCAAAACTCTCCAATGGATCTCCATCTTACTCTGAATGAAACCCAAAGTCCTTTCAATGTCTCACAGCCTGCCTCCTCCCTGTTACCTTGCTGACCATATTTCTTATTAGCTTCTCTCCTTCTTCATGTTCCTTCAATCCACCACGCAGGCTTCTGCCTTAGGAGATTTGTACTTGGTGGTCGCTCTGCCTATAATGCTCTTCTCCCAGATACCTGTATGGCTTGACCTTGTGTCACCTCTTTCAGGTATTTGCTCAAATGTCACCTTTCCAGAGAGGCCTTACATCACAAACCGCTATTGTTGTTTGTGTATGTATGTGTACATGCACACGCGTACATACCTGTACTAGATTAGAACGTTTAGAAAATTACTGAGCACCAACTATTCATTCCACAGAGGTCCCTTTGAATCCTTTTTAGGAATCCTTGTAGTTTTAAGAGGGGGCACTTACTTTTATCTGAAAGCACTTTTCCCACAGGCTTTCTGTAAGGTGCTGTTGTCCATCACTTAGTAACCTTTTCTCATATTTTACTACCTCTTCGCGGTTCTGATGGTTCTGTTTAGGTACAAAGAAATAAACAGGACTTCAGCTGTAATTACATTCTCACATAATGTCTAATTTATGGTATACTTTTTTATCACTTTTTACATCAACTTTCAATAATGGAATTAAATATTACACTGATAACTCAATGTTAACATGATCTGAAAATGAATAATAGTATCACTAAATCTTATACTGAGTGACCTCAACCCACTGGAAAAAGAAGTGGGAGAATCATATACTTTTTGGAGATAAGATTTATTCTTCATAGTTGTGAAATAAGGTTTTAGATTTATTTCTGGTTCCTACTTTTCCAAATCTCTGCATTATTCATTTGTAGTTTTGACAGGGGGCACTAACTTTCATCCTAAAGCACTTTATTGCCACCAACCAAATACGCTAGCAAAGCTACCTGTGCTGTCCACAGTGTTCCAAGCCCTAGTCATATATTCTTCCCAGCACCTGGGAACAGAAAGTTCATAACCTGTTTATGTTTTGCATTTCTGATTAAAATGTACAAAACAAAACACTGTCTCCCACTTGTTTTATCTTGTTCACTAGAGTACACAGGAGAATGACTAACTCTTCAATAAATATTTGTTGAATGAATTAACTCTCTATATAAATTTAGCTAGGAAACACAAAGATTCCCAAATGTCTGGTGTTTCTGCTCAGATAGCAAATGAAATTGTTTTCTACTTTATTATTGATTGAAAATGAAAAACATTTTTACAGACTTTTTCATACATCTTATTTATTTGAAATTTTTGTTACCTTTTAGACAATTCAATCAAGTTTTTTAAAAATATATGATTCTGGCACTCTGGGAGGTCAAGCAAGACAGGAGGATCATTTGAGGCCAGGAGTTTGAGACCAGCCTAGGCCTGGGCAACATACCAAGATCTTGTCTCTATCAAAAAAAAAAAATTACAATATAATTTTGGGCTGGGTGCAGTGGCTCACTTTGGTGAGACCTTGTCTTTACAAAAAATAAGAAAAAATAGCTGGGAGTGGTGGCACACACCTGTAGTCCTAGCTACTTAGGAGGCTGAGGCAGGACCATTGCTTGAGCCCAGAAGTTCAAGGTTACAGTGAACTATGATCATGCCCCTGGCACTCTATCACTGTATCCTGGGCAACAGAGTAAGACTTTGTCTTAAAAATATTTATATATTTTTTCACAAATATTCTCATATATATATACATGAGATTCTGAATATTTATCAATAGTCATACCAGAAGAACTTACTTCTCTTTTTTATATTTATCTTGCCTTTTTCCCTTTTAACTTCACCAAAAAGAGCCCATCTCTAGAACTCCATCATGTCGTGTAGAGAAATGAGATTATTTGCTCTTTTATAACCTAATCCTTCAAATTTTTCTTCATTTAGAATAGTGCTATTTCTTGGTTTAAAAAAATTTAAAAAATTATATTAAGGAAAATAGTTGCTTTAACAAATCTTTTCTTAAAAATAATGAATTAAATGGTATTTTCTAAAAAAAAAAAAATTGACTTCATTTAAAACTGTTTACTATTTGTGTGAAAGTTATAGTAATAGTTTTCCCACTACCCTTTACTGTTCATAGAGATTTCCAGAAAAAGAAATTCTGTTATCCTTTTCAAAAAAGCTTGGTTCTTGGCTGGGCACGGTGGCTCACACCTGTAATCCTAGCACTCTGGGAGGCTGAGGCGGGAGGATCGTTTGAGCTCAGGAGTTTGAGACCAGCCTGAGCAAGAGCGAGACCCCGTCTCTACTGAAAAATAGAAAGAAATTAGCTGGACAACTAAAAGTACATAGAAAAAGTTAGCCGGGCATGGTGGTGTACACCTGTAGTCCCAGCTACTTGGGAGGCTGAGACAGGAGGATCACTTGAGCCCAGGAGTCTGAGGTTTCTGTGAGCTAGGCTGACGCCACGGCACTTTAGCCCAGGTGACAGAGCGAGACTCTGACTCAACAAAAAAAAAAAAGAAGAAGAAGAAAAAAAATCCTAGCTAATCGAATCCAGGTTCTCAGGAAGAAAATAATCCATCATGACCAAGTGGGCTTCATCCCAGAGATGCAGGGATGGTTCACCATATGCATACATCCTTTGAAACGTGATTGTCAGGAAGGACCAGGCCTCTGTCTCCCAGTCTCTGTGGGAGGAGAGAACCCTGACTTCCATAACTGGCTGCTCCCAGACACAGATGTCCTCATCACAACTTGTCCGCAACTTCTCACTTCCCCAACTCACATGAGCCCCCAGCTCATTGTCCTTCTGGACTTCCTCATTTTGCCTCTAAAATGCCCCAGTCACCTCTGTGCAAAATGGAATCATTCTCTGCTCTTTCCCCTACTGTAGGCAGTTACCGAATAAAGTGTTTCACACCTTAGCTCATGATTGGAGGCGTTTATCTTTGACAGTGGTGATGTCTGTATTTAGAATAGCATCATTGGATATTATACGGCACATATTTGTTCCTCTAATAATATGCAACTAGTGTTCTTTTCTATCCTACAATCTTTACTTTTCTGAAATGGATTTATCTTACTGTTATAGAAACCAATGCATTACTGTTTAAAAACATATATGTAAAAGCAGATAAAATTGTGTTTCTAGAAAGTCAGATGTCTGTATCCTCCGACTCCAGAAATCTGTTAGCTAAAAAGATGGTGAAATTCTATCATGCTTATTTTTATAAAACTTTTTACTTAAAGAAATACTATGTAGGCTGGGTGTGGTGGCTCACGCCTGTAATCCTAGCACGCTGGGAGGCCGAGGTGGGAGGATTGTTTGAGCTCAGGAGTTCAAGACCAGCCTTAGCAAGAGGGAGACCCCATCTCTACTAAAAATAGAAAGAAATTAGCTGGACAGCTGTGTATATATAGAAAAAATTAGCCGGGCGTGGTGGTGCATGCCTGTAGTCCCAGCTACTCTGGAGGCTGAGGCAGGAGGATTGCTTGAGCCCAAGAGTTTGAGGTTGCTGTGAGGTAGGCTGACACCATAGCACTCTAGCCCGGGCAACAGAGCGAGATTCTATCTCAAAAAAAAAAAAAAAAAAAAAAAAAATCACCTTGCATAACAATGCTTATCCACATGAAGAAAATAGCGTCTGCAGTATAATGTTATTAAGTACAGGGCCAGCCGTGGTGGCTCGTGCCCGTAATCCCAGGGCTTTGAGAGGTGGAGGCAGTAGGATTGCTTGAGGATAGCTGGAGTTTGAGATCACCCTGGGCAACATAGGGAGACCCTGTGTCTACAAAAATAAAAACAGAAGATTATTATATACTCTTTATAAGACATGAAGCACTGTCATAGGTGTTAAGATGACATAAGCACTAAGGTATATTATGCTTTTAAAAAATCATGGTATAAGATGCTATTATTTCTCAAAAACACTACAGAATTGTGGATACACAAAAGAGTTCTATGGGTACGTTCATTTCAGAAACTGGTCAGAGAGGGACTCAGGGAACAGGGTAGAAGACGACTTAGTTTTTCCACAATATGGCTTTTGAACTTTGTTTGTGCATCTATTAGCTAAAGACTATTTTTACTTTTAAAAAGCAGTAAAATATGAAAGCTCCTTTCTCCCGCATAAGCTTGCCAATCTTGGGCAGTTCCCGTCCTTTCTTTTCAAACTCACTGTGGCTCTCCTTGGTCCCTTACTCATTCACAGTAATTTTAGAATCAGCTTGCCAAGACCCAGGAAAATAATTAAATCTTCATAATTAATTTGAGGAGAGCAAATATCATTACAATAATTCAGTCTTTCCACTGATGAATTTGGTACATCCATTCATTTATTTTTTTTTATTTCATCTTATTGTTATGGGGGATACAGAATTGCAGGTTACATAGGTTGCCCATGTACCGCCTTTCCCCCCAAGTCAGAGCTCCAGGCATCTGTTCCCCAGATAGTGCGAGTTGCACCCATCATGTAGGTATATATCCCTCCCTTGCCCACCCCCCCTTCCCGAGTCAGCACCTTCAAGTGTTACCACTCCCCAAACGGTGCACAATGCACTCATTGTGTAGGCATACACTCATCCCCTCCCCCACCCCCCACCTCAGTGTGATATCCGATTGGTGTCATTCCCAGATGTGTATTTAGGTGATGATCAGGGAAACCAATTTTCTGGTGAGTACATGTGATGCTTGTTTTTCCATTCTTGGGATACTTCACTTAATATAATGGGTTCCAATTCTCTCCAGGAGAACCATAGAGATGTCGTATCTCTGTTATTTCTTATAGCTGAGTAATATTCCATGGTATACCTGTACCACAGCTTACTAATCCAATCATGTATTGATGGGCATTTGGGTTGTTTCCACATCTTTGCTATTGTGAATTGTGCTGCTATAAACATTCGGGTACATGTGTCTTTGTTAAAGAATGACCTTTTTTCCTTTGGGTATATGGCCAATAATGGGATTGCTGGATCAAATGGCAGGTCTACTTGAATCTGTTTAAGATACCTCCATAATGCTTTCCACAGGGGTTGCACTAGTTTGCAGTCCCACCAGCAGTGTATGAGTGTTCCTGTCTCTCCACATCCATGCCAACATGTGTTGTTTTGGGATTTTTTGATAAAGGCCATTCTCAGTGGAGTTAAGTGATATCTCATTGTGGTTTTGATTTGAATTTCCCTGATGATTAGGGATGTTGAGCATTTTTTCATATGTTTGTTAGCCATTCTTATATCTTCTTTTGAGAAATTTCTATTCATGTCATTTGCCCAGTTTTTCATAGGGTTGTTTGATTTTTTTCTTGCTGATTTTCCTGAGTTCTAAATAGATTCTTGTTATCAGTCCTTTGTCTGATGTGTAGTATGCAAAAATGTTTTCCCATTCTGTAGGTGGTCTGTTTATTCTCGTGACTGTTTCTTTGGCTGTGCAGAAGCTTTTTCATTTAATCAGGTCCCATTAGTTTATTTTTGTTGTTGCTGTGATTGCATTAGGGGTCTTCTTCATAAATTCTTTGCCTAGGCCAATGTCTGTAAGAGTCTTTCCTACATTTTCTTCTAGAATTCTAATCGTTTCGTGCCTAAAGTTTAAGTCTGTTATCCACTGTGATTTGATTTTTGTGAGAGGTGAAAGCTGTGGGTCCCGTTTCAGTCTTCTACATGTGGTTAACCAATTCTCCCAGCACCATTTATTGAATAGGGATTCTTGTCCCCAGAGTATGTTCTTTCCTGCTTTGTCAAAAATTAGGTGTCTATATAAGGATGGTTTTATATTTGGATTTTCTGTTGTGTTCCACTGGTCTGTGTCCCTGCACTTGTGCCAGTATCAGGCAGTTTTAAGAACCACAGCCTTGTAGTATAGTTTGAAGTCTGGCAAATTAATACCTCCCATTTTGTTTTTATTGCTTAAAATTGCTTTTGCTATACGGGGGAGAAAAGAAATAGCAGAACTTGCAAATAGATGGAAAACTATACCATGCTCGTGGATCGGAAGAATCAACATTGTTAAACAAAGTGATTTACAGATTCAATGCAATCCCTATTAAACTACCAACATCATTCTTCACAGACGTAGAGAAAATAATTATACACTTTGTATGGAATCAGAGAAGACCCCATAAACCATTCATTTATTTTTATCTTCCTATATGTCCTTAAAGGACATAGAATTTTTTCTCCATAAAATTCTCACATGTCTTTTGGGTTCTTCCTAGATATTTTGTATTTATTGTTTCTTTTGAAAAAAAGATTTTATTTTATATAATATTTTCTGGTTGGTGGCTGCTGGTAAATATTGGGCAATTTTGCTTAAAGTTTGTCTCTAAAGTCTATTGAACTTGTCTTTTCTGATTGATCTGATGAGTAACATGTGGATATCCTTGTCTCATTTTAGATTTTGCATGGGATTCTTATCATGGTTCGCCATTAAACATGATACTTGGAGATGGTTATTGATAGACATATTTTATGAATAAGTCGATAAATATAAATATAAATATGATGCTTACTGCAGGATTTTGGTACATGTCTTTCCTGTCCTAGTTTGCTAAGTTTTTCTTTAAAACAGGAATGGCATTGCATTTTATTATTCCTTGATACATTTTTATCAACAGGCTTTCATCTCACAAATGGGTCTTCTTAGCCATTATGTTCTCAGACAGCCTCAGAGCATGGATTAAGGCGCAACAAAAGAAGAATTCTATCTGCCTTCAATAAAGCATGTTGGGCTCAACTTTTTTCAAAGAGAACTGAAGTTAGTTCAAGCAAGCTCTCCTGGCACTTGGTCCTCTATCTCTGGTCTTCTCGGGACTACAAAAGTCACAGACACGATGAAGAGCAGGACGAATCACTGAGCCCTTTTCCCAGGGATCAGGATCAGGAGAGGACATGGCTGAGGGATGTCTCTGCACCAGGACACATGAACAGCAACGACACAGAGAAAAGTGCTTCCTCCTAATAGTGATCCACCCTGAGCATGTAACAACCGAGTTAGTGTTTTTATGTTTTCTGAACGGAAAGTTTGGGTTTTGGCAAATTACAGTACAGAATAAGTGATCTATTGCATGGCAAATGTGTCATCTAAAGGCTGACAATGTGTGGTCAGTATTTGTAACAGTGGTAGGTGTCAAGAAGTGGGAGCTTGTTAATGAATTTCTTACTTCTTCCCTACGCATCCTTCTGGTCTTTTTTCTTTTTTAAAAAAATTATGTTCTTAAAAAAAAGTTCAAAGAGATTGATTCTCACCTATTTTTCTTAAAAAGTAATGAAAAAGGCTAGAATTGAGCCAGAACACTGTAGATATAAGTAACTAGAGAAGTCATGTGATCCCACTGAGCCAAAGATCCAGGCCAAATACAGTGGACAGGGCTTAAGATTGTCTTGAATTAATTACAAATAAATTCCTGAAGGTTGAGTGCTTTATACACCACCTCAAATATAACAAAGGGTCCCAAGTCATTATTCATTTTCTTAGATCATCAAGTGCTCAGGCAGGTTGGCATCCTGTGGAAATATTTATGCTAATAATTCAGGTGAAGGACACTCTGGGTCTCTCCTTTTCTTATAAGCTGCTTAATCCATCACAGTGACTGTTTCTTCAACAAAGAGGCAAAAATAGCAATTTGGGTTTCAGATATATTCATAGCAGCCTCCTAGTCCTATATTTTAATTCCACTTAATCGCATAAATCATGAAATGGTGTGCAAATGTCTAATATTTAAATTTATATTCAATTTCTCTGAACTTTTTCAGTAACTGTCTTTTTCATTTTCTCCCATCTTATCCATTTCCATTCCTGCAATTTTCCTCCCAATATCTAGAGGTCCAAAGTGCTCTTTTCTCTCCCAGAGAACTACTTGCCAGTCATTGCTGGGCACTGAAGCACATCCAAGCAACAGGCTATGAAACCCTAAGTTGCTTCATCTCCCTTGAGATAATTCTGCATGTTCCAAGACAAAAACACATACATGTTAGCAGTTAACAGTAACAGCCACTGCTCATGTAACATTTTCACAAAAGTAAGGGATCTCAGGAGTCAGTTTCCTATAAGCCTTCTCATGATGATTTAATCTCAGAAATTTCTGGCATCTTATTTGAAATAGGTATTTTGGGAAATGAGCACCCTAATAAAAACAGCATAAACACAGCCGCATCCTGTGGCAGAATGAACCACCACCACCAAATGTAGCGACGTGTTTTCCGTTAAAGCACATAAGGGACACCTGTGAGGTCCCCTTGTCCCTTACAAACAGCTTCACACTATCACGGAGCCTAGAGGCCTTTTACAATGTGGGTGGTGATATAACAAATGTGTTTCAAGTCTATTCTGCAGAAACACCTAAAAACTTAGCACTGCCCCACAATTTCAGTACTTCGAGGCTCCCAACTACCCCAGCGTCCTGGCTCAGGGCGCTGAACACAGAACCATGAAATTTGAGATAGAAATAGGTGAATATTGATCTCATCTCTTGATGCTAACAGACTTTCTGAGTATAAAAGCTATGAAAACAATGGACAGGAAGATCCAAAACATCTGAACAGCTAAGAAATGTGGAATTTCTTCATGACATAAACATCAGAAATCCATTTTTTCCTAGCCTCCAAAGCAATTACCACTAACTTCCATTCCGAAAATTAAAAGGAAACAGTACAGTAGAAAAACATAACAAATATGACAAAAAGCCTATATCCATGAAATGTAAAACTAAAACAGCAAGAAAATCATTTTGTTAAATGGTAAATCAGTAAGACATTTAAAAATATTATTCTCAGTGCCACCAAAGATACATTGAGACGGCCACCATTAACACAGTGCTGTTGAAAACACTTTCTGGAAAGTAGTTTAGCATTCCATGTCAATAGCCTTACAGATAATCCCATCATTTTGACAATAATTCCATTTCTAAGGAAATAATTTGAGATGAGGCACAAACTTATGTAGAAAACTGTTCCCTACATGATGAAATTTTATATTTAAAAAGGATCTAAATGTCAATAATAGTAAAATAAGTTACAGTATGTCCACTCAACAGAATACTATGCAGTTAATAAGAAAATAATGTTTCAAAAAAGAATGATGTGAAAATGCTTACAGTGTAATATTAAAAAGTATAAGATTTAAAATGATATATGTGCATATACAAAGATGTATGCATGCATACAGAGTGAGAAAGAGAGAGGCCGGGTGCGGTGGCTCATGCCTGTAATCCTAGCACTCTGGGAGGCCAAGGAGGGTGGATCACTCGATGTCAGGAGTTCGAGACCAACCTGAGCTGGTCTATCCCAGGTAACAGAGCGAGACCTTGTCTCCAAAAAAAGAAAAAAAAAGACACTTTCCCCCGCAAATTGACAATATGTTTAAACTTCGGATATGAAACAAGTACATTATTCTTGAACCTATGGTGAGTTTTGCATCGTTACACAGATATGTCATTTACATCAGTTCTGTCATTGTTATAGACTGGTAAGTTTTTTTTTCCTTTTTTTATTTTTTTGAGACAGAGTCTCACTCTGTTGCCTGGGCTAGAGTGCCGTGGCGTCAGCCTAGCTCACAGCAACCTCAACCTCCTGGGCTCAAGTGATCCTCCTGCCTCAACCTCCCGAGTAGCTGGGACTACAGGCAGTAGCTGGGACAACAGGCATGCTCCACCATGCCTGGCTAATTTTTCCTATATATATTTTTAGCTGTCCATAAATTTCTTTTTATTTTTAGTAGAGACTGGGTCTCGCTCTTGCTCAGGCTGGTCTCGAACTCCTGACCTCGAGCTATCCACCCGCCTCGGCCTCCCAGAGTGCTAGGATTACAGGCGTGAGCCACCGGGCCCGGCCTAGACTGGTAAGTTTTTAAAAAGTTGGTAAAACTTGGGGATAGATCTAATTTAATTGTGTAAAAAGATTAGAACAAGCTATAAAATGTATAATTCATCATTATTGAAATCAAGACTTTGAATTAAAAATATTCTCTTTTTATAAAATGGAACCAATGTTAATAATGTCAGCAGTATATGTGGCACAGTAAAAATGGTTTATTTCCCCCAAATGAAAAATTTGCCTGTTATGGAAGGGACAGTTAAGTCTCTTCTAGCTTTAAAATAAATAAATGTTTTACTTTACTAATTTTAATTAATGTCACTGCATAAATAAAGGTCAAAATCTAAGGTAATTATTTGCAGTGTGACCTTTGGGACAATCATAATAGAGAAACTTTTTTTTTTTTTTTTTTTTTGAGACAGAGTCTCACTCTGTGGCCAGGCTAGAGTGAGTGCCTTGGTGTCAGCCTGGCTCACAGCAATCTCAAACTCCTGGGCTCAAGCGATCCTCCTGCCTCAGCCTCCTGAGTAGCCGGGACTACAGGCATGGGCCACCATGCCCGGCTAATTTTTTCTATATATATTTTTAGTTGTCCAGCTAATTTCTTTCTACTTTTAGTAGAGATGGGGTCTCACACTTGCTCAGGCTGGTCTCGAACTCCTGACCTCAAGCGATCCTCCCATCCTGGCCTCCCAGAGTGCTAGGATTACAGGTGTGAGCCACCGCACCCGGCCTAGAGAAACTTTTTAAAGAGAAAGTATTTGTTATGCCTTCACTATTCAGGAAAGATATAAGGAAAGAAAAGGGGTTTTATTACTTAGTTAATCCCCATAAAATCTATATAATCTTTACGGTATTTATATTCAGTGAACCCTGTAAATTAGTTTTAGTTAATTCAGAAATGAGGGAAGTTAAGACCTGGAAGTTATGATTAAACAGAAATTATGAAAAAGGTATAAAAAAACTACTGAAAAGTTTCACTTCTTGTGGGCTTTTTTCCTAAATATTCCCTCTGGAGGTCTGTGATGAAGAAGTTCTGTGTATAGTATGTAGAGAGTAGGGCAGGACTGGGGAAGAAGGCTTGTTATACTCTAGCATAGGACCTTAAAAACAAATACTTACTTGCATACTACATGTTCCGTTGACTCCCATATGCCCATTTTTTATTGTGGGCCAGGTATCTATTTAAATATAAACAGGACAGAGAGAGATACAGACAGACGTAGGCTCCAGGATGGCGTTGTCTGGTGTATAGTCAGTCTCAGATCGCCTTGGTCTAATCAGGAGTG